>NC_067128.1:1898009-2198009 GCF_021347895.1 Acanthochromis polyacanthus | reverse complement strand
CACCGACTTTCCTCGCTGTGTGGAGACGCTTATCAGCAGATGTGTGTGGTTTGGGTTCGGGAGCGGCTCAACGGTCGTGGAACGTGGAAAATTGAATTGTCACTGTTGATTTTGCCGCTTGCATATCAGGGAGAAAATGAACTTTCAACAATTGCACAATATGAGGGTCCCGGTCGGTGCCTCGGACGACAAAGATCCCGAGCGGAGTGAGAGAATGCGATCGCTGCCTGCTTGTCTCCGTCGCCCAGATTCAGGGAGATATGTTTTCTATTCGGATGAGTAGGAATTCTGCTGATTAGCATCTCCGCTGTACAGTACGGTGCACAGATTCTTATCCAGCAGCATCGGGGACGCGTCTGAACGAACCCAGATTCATTTTGCAGTCTGACTCCAACTAGAAACTTGCGTTATTTCTAAAAGCATCGTCTCTTTACTTTAAGTGCCTGAGACCTTCACGGCATATCACATCATTTAAAGAGCTACTCGCAGGCTGGCAACACCTGAGATTTAAAGTTTTTCTCAGTCGCTTTGGTGCATTTCTCGAATCATCCTCGGCATTTGCAAAACAGGAAGTGCATTTATCAAAACACCATGGATTACCTGCAGAAGCCAGTCTCTTGCTCAGAATCCTTAGTTCATCTCTCAAAAGGAAATATCTGTCGGTGAAGGTGTCAGTGCATCAGAATGACCAGTCCTTGTGTCATTGTGTGGATCAGGCGGTCAGATTGCTGAGTCATGCTGTCATTCTAACAGTGTTCTGTGGAGGCATATTCTGATAGAAACTGTGGCTAAAATTTTAATGGTAAATATTGTAAATTGTAAGTTACACCTTAGTGAATGTGGGAGATTGATTGCAAGAGACTGGACAAGATTCACATTTAGGCTTTTACTGTTTGTAATTTATCCACAGACCACGTCATTGTGACACAGAAAGCAAAGCAGCGCTGCATTGCACGAAGTACAAAACAACAACAACAAAAAACAGGAGTAGAAATGTGAACATAGGACAATCTCCTTAGGGAAACTGTACATGCAGTGCTGTAGGAATTACAGAGCAGTCTTCCTACACCTCCTGTCTGTTGGGCCACAAATTCTCATCCACATCACAAATATCTTCTCTTGTGTCTTTGAGTGATTTCAGAAAATTCTAGCCCTTCACACATTTCCCTTCTTTAGAGAAATTCAAGACTCACCTGGGAGCAATTTACCAATTCAGGATAGATTTAGAAAAAAAGGTCTAATGGAAATGTCTAGAAATACCCTTGACAACTTGTTCAACCATTTTACAGACTGATGTGATGAACTAATGCCTAAATGTTGTGGAGGGTGAGACTATTCAACAGAGACCCGTTAGAATACATTTAGATCAACAGGACAGAAGCAGCTGATAAAGGAGGAAACAGCAGAGAATTGTACAGAATCATTTGCATGGATGCACCAAAGCAGTTGCAACTTATTCAAAGAAATGAGAAACTGCTTTTTGATGTGCACAAGTGACACAATGATGTAAAGATTGAACAAGTAGTTTTGGGAATTTCAATTCAGATCTGAGAAATGTACCTAAGCGACCGAGAAAAACTGTAATGTGTAGAATAATGTAGCAGAAACTGGATGTCTTGATGTTGCACCGTTAAGTATAGCTTTATGCACACCCCACAAAAACGCAATCTCATCATGATGTCAGAAAATATGGATCCTGAGAGGAGTCTGACACTGAAGAGGTCCAGAATGCAAATTCATCAGACGGACCTCAGCTTTCTAATTATCAGCCTGCTGGGTGTCACAGAGACGAGGGACAGACAAGGACTGAGAGACATAAAAGGCAATCAAGGAGAAATTAATGGTTTCGTCTGAGGTGAAATGCACTTCGACAGTGAAGATGAGCAGCTCCCAGCGGCCTTCAGTCTATGCAGAAGTGACCAAAACACACCAGTTCATTCAAACGTTCTCAGGCGTGTGTCTGAGTTTGTGTCTAGTAGTTTTTATTATGACCGGAGAGCCTTTGAAACAGTTGATCTGTGATCTGTGGAAATCAGCATCAGATCAGTTTGTTACTGTACATCAATCAGCTGATCAGACCTGATAAACACTAATAAATGGTCAAATGCAGTAGAAAGAAACAGAAAATAATAGCTTTTATTACTGCTCTGTCAGATATTCTGTACTGATGTCATTTTAAGAATCCCTCACCAGAATTATTTGTGTTGCTGTATACCTCAAGCACTAAATCAATCCGAAGTTAATATACAATAGCATAATACACAATACTTTCTGGCTGATTAACTTTCAAAATGAGACAAACTTCTCTATGAGTCAGGCCCAATTTCGAAGACTTTGAATGGGAGCAGCTGTAACATGACAAGTTTCCCCTCAATTAAATACTTCTGATTCTAATGTGAAATGAAAAGTTTGCCTCAAACATCACACTGCTGAGTCACCATCCAAACCAATCAGCTGAGAGATAAAAGTCAGATGTTTCCCAACATGCACCGAGGATGTACAAAGAAATCCCTTTCCACTAAGTTCCAAAAACTCCTCTCCAGGAAGTGTGTTAATTCCAGATCACATGACCTGCTCCTCATGATGTCATTTCCTCCTGAAGAAAAGACTGGTCAGACTCCAAGGCTTTCTGACTTATTTAATATAAAGTAGTCAACAGATTTACTACAATATCTTTATGAATAACTTTCAAACTTGCAAATCTCGCCTTTCCAACAGAAACCAACACATTTTAAAGAGGCAGTTGGATGTTTGCAAAGCATAAAAGCTCGAACTACAGTGCGCTGAGCTAAATCTCTGACTGATCTGAGACCATTTCTCCAGAACCAGAAGCTGATGGTGGAACTGATGCAGTATCAGGGCTACACAGTCTTAACTCAGACATGTTATCCAGAACTCCATCGTTTCTCTGCAAATTTAATCCTTCTGCCTAAAATGAGTGCCCCACATGATAACATTTTTTGCTTCAAATGCAACAATAAAGTCTCAACTCTTCACCAACACAAGACTTGAAAGTTTGCTCTGTTGCTGGACAAGCTGAAGGTTGTGCAAAAACTCAATCATTCTCCATGATGACAAAGTGGCGGGTTAGACTGATGAATTGCAAAGTGTCTTATAAACCATATTAATTCCACATTAACTTTCCGAACAGTCGCCCCTGAGAAATATTACATTTATTGAAAACTTCAACCTGCAAGTTGCTGTTGAATGTGTTTAATGAATGCAGATGCCTGGTGCAGGGAGCGCAGGGTCACTGAGTGGTTTAATGAGTGTTAAAAGATGTGACTCACACGCTGTTGTCGTCTCAGTCGCCACATTTCCAAAGAAGCCAATTAAACAGCAGTGTGAGAATCCAGACCAGCGTGAGTCATCAGAAAAGAACATCCTGAGAGAGAATGTTGTTTGAGTCTCTGATACCATCTGTAATGAGTTTTTATCATGGAATGAAGTGACATTATAGATGAGTAAAAATCTATACCAGGTGAAGTTTTAGTCCTTTTATTTAAATATATACTTTTAACAATATAGGATTAGCAGAATTAGAATGTAACTCAGTACATTTACTCAAATATATAACAAATTTGAGTTACTTGAACTTTGCTTGAGTATTTTCTTTTCGTGCAACTTTATACTTATACTGAACCACATTTTAGAGATAAATACTGCATATTTTTTCTTCACAGCATTTCTGTTACAGCTTCAGCGGATTTAAAAACTAAGGTTTTTGCACACAAAACATGAATAACCTTAAAAACATATCTTATTGTAAATGTATCTACCTAACAGTTTATACAAGCACAACTGAATTACTGTGAAGTTGAACTATTATTATTTTTGAAAAACACATCATTATATTTATTAAGATTGTTTTGGTATTAATCAAATACTCAATTAACACAAAATTTACAACTGTTTGGCTCATCATTTAGATGGAAAAATAATCAACAGATTATTCCAGAATGAAAAAGATCATTGATTGCAGTCCTAGAAAAAACAGTTGAAAATTAGTTTTACCTAAGCAACTATAACAGGAACATCCTGCTTTTACATTGATGTGTGCATTAATGTAAAATAACCTATTATATAATGTATTTCAATGTACAACAGTCAGAAAGGACTCTTTTTTGCATTTAATACTTGAACTTTTAGTACTTTAAGCATGTTTTTTATAATTCAACAGTAAAACTTTTTAATTCAGGACTTTTACTTGTAACTTAGTACTCTTACAGGGCCATATTAGTATATTTACTTAAGTAAAGGATGTAAATACTTTCTCCACCAGTGAAGGATAGGTTTTTGTTTTGTTTTTTTTATCACCCAGTGGTTTTCTGATGGGTTTCAGTCAAACTGTGGTCACCAGCTGATTTTCAACAACCACAAAGCTCATCACTGAACATAATAGCAGAATCACAATCACATCTTCCTTTATGTCGCTGAGCAACCATATGCCACAGTAACTCAACAAATTCAATAAATTACAGCCACCATGACAAAAGTAAAACATGTTAAGTTATGGGAAAGACAGATGAGGCCTTTGCACACACATTACATCTTTAGGATATTTTAATGTAGAAATTTATTGATTTTTTTTCGATTACTCCATTATCGGTTGCTTTATATGTAAATTTATATGTGTATAATTAGAGTAGCTTTTACAACCCACTCGGCTGAGAATAATTTTGCGATTTACCTGCCACTTTTTATGGTGGGACAGATGTTAGTGTAACAAGGGAGGAACAATGTGCTGCAGAGGTCAAGTGTCTCCTGTCCTGCCATGTTGTTTTTATTATTCAAAGAGAAACTGTAGCTGCTTTATCGCCCATAACCCAGAGAGGCTGGAGAACGAACCCCTTTCAAAAAAATCAGGGCTACATTCTTCAATACATGTCAGAAGTCAACACGACCTTCAAAAATATAATTCCTAGGAAAAGTATTAACTGCTTTTTATTGCTTTTCAACACTGAGTCAATTTAATTTGGTTACTTGGACAAGAATTTACGAAAAAGAGAGTTTTTCATCTCAAAGTGAAAACAGATTTCCACAAAGAAATGTCAGATATAAAAGATATAAAATAGTAAATAAGTGACTGCATAAGTACTCACTCCCATTAAAGTGACTCACCCAATTCAGCACAGATGCAGTGAACTGGTAGCCTAGCCACGCTAGACAACCTACGGCAACGAATTTAATTCTCTGCCAGGGTGGGTCTAGTTACCCTCCATAAGGCTCCAGGCTGGATTCTCCTAAAACTGGGCGACGAATCACCATGAAGTGTAGAGTCAGAAGGTGGGCGTAACTAAGTGACGACAGAGGTGCGACGATTCTGACAGAAACAACCGGCGCACAATAAACAGTTATCTTTCGACTCGGCTTTGGCCACAGCCCTTAAAGATTTGAAGCTAAAATTCAACTTGAAAGATAAACAAAGGACGGCACTGAAGTGTTTCATTGAGAAGAAAGACGTATTTGGACTTATGCCGACGGGATATGGCAAATCCTTCATATACCAGTTGGCTCTGCTGGTTGGGAAGCTAATGGGACTTAGCCACAATCCGGCGCTCTAGGAACTACGTCAGCCTATTCGTTGCGCTGATTGGTTGTATACTTACCCAATTGCTGCAGAGTGATTTGAAAGACAACCTTTTAGCCCGCCTCCCTCCCTGTCGAGCGGCCCAAGACCCTTGTGACAAAAACGTCATAGTTTAGTATGTCGTCCAAAATATGAGAAAAACGTCATAGTTTAGTATGTCGTCCAAAATGACAAAAACGTCATAGTTTAGTATGTCGTCCAAAACGTGACAAAAACGTCATAGTTTAGTATGTCGTCCAAAACGTGACAAAAACGTCATAGTTTAGTATGTCGTCCAAAACGTGACAAAAACGTCACAGTTTAGTATGTCGTCCAAAATGACAAAAACGTCATAGTTTAGTATGTCGTCCAAAATGACAAAAACGTCATAGTTTAGTATGTCGTCCAAAATGACAAAAACGTCATAGTTTAGTATGTCGTCCAAAACGTGACAAAAACGTCATAGTTTAGTATGTCGTCCAAAACGTGACAAAAACGTCACAGTTTAGTATGTCGTCCAAAATGACAAAAACGTCATAGTTTAGTATGTCGTCCAAAACGTGACAAAAACGTCATAGTTTAGTATGTCGTCCAAAACGTGACAAAAACGTCACAGTTTAGTATGTCGTCCAAAATGACAAAAACGTCATAGTTTAGTATGTCGTCCAAAATGACAAAAACGTCATAGTTTAGTATGTCGTCCAAAACGTGACAAAAACGTCATAGTTTAGTATGTCGTCAAAAACGTGACAAAAACGTCATAGTTTAGTATGTCGTCCAAAACGTGACAAAAAAGTCATAGTTTAGTATGTCGTCCAAAACGTGACAAAAACGTCATAGTTTAGTATGTCGTCCAAAACGTGACAAAAACGTCATAGTTTAGTATGTCGTCCAAAACGTGACAAAAAAGTCATAGTTTAGTATGTCGTCCAAAACGTGACAAAAAAGTCATAGTTTAGTATGTCGTCCAAAACGTGACAAAAAAGTCATAGTTTAGTATGTCGTCCAAAACGTGACAAAAACGTCATAGTTTAGTATGTCGTCCAAAACGTGACAAAAAAGTCATAGTTTAGTATGTCGTCCAAAACGTGACAAAAAAGTCATAGTTTAGTATGTCGTCCAAAACGTGACAAAAACATCATAGTTTAGTATGTCGTCCAAAATATGACAAAAACGTCATAGTTACCTCCACCAAGGAAGTTATGTTTACCTCCACCAAGAAGGTTTTCGTATGTGGGCCAAAATATGACAAAAACATCATAGGTTAGTATGTCATCCCACAAATTGGAACACGGTGTCCAGATAGCTCAACTGGTTAAGAAGGTGATTCGTAAACAGAACTGTGTCAGAGATGCAGATTCGATTCCAGCTCATGGTCCTTTACTGCATGGGTTTCCTGTTTTTCTCTCGAGCCTTGGCAGAGGTCTGCACTCTCTGAGAGCTTTTCTAGTTTAGTATGTCGTCCGAAAATGGCCAAAAAAAACATCATAGTTTAGTATGTCGTCCGAAAATGGACCAAAAACATCATAGTTTAGTATGTCGTCCGAAAATGGACAATAAACATCATAGTTTAGTATGTCGTCCGGAAATGGACCAAAAACGTCATTGTTTAGTATGTCGTCCGAAAATGGACCAAAAACGTCATAGTTTGGTATGATTTCTGAAAATGGACAAAAAACATCATAGTTTAGTATGTCTTCCAAAATGTGACCAAAAACATCATAGTTTAGTATGTCGTCCGAAAATTGACCAAAAATGTCATTGTTTGGTATGTCGTCCGGAAATGGACCAAAAACGTCATAGTTTAGTATGTCGTCCGAAAATGGACAAACAACGTCATAGTTTTGTGTGTCATCTGAAAATGGACAAAAAACATCATAGTTACCCCCGCCAAGGAGGTTATGTGACACCCGGCGTTTGTGTGTCTGTGTGTCTGTCTGTCTGTCTGTTAGCAAGATAACTCAAAAACGCCTGGGCAGATTCAGATGAAATTTTGAGGGGATGTGGACTATCACAAGAGGAAGAGCTGATTTAATTTTGGTGGCAATCCGGAAAGGATCCTGGATTCTGGATCACTTTGAATTTTTTAGTATGTTTTAGTATGTGGTCCAAAATATGACAAAAACATCATAGGTTAGTATGTCGTCCAACAAATTGGAGCAAGGTGTCCGGATAGCTCAACCAGTTAAGAAGGTGATTTGTAAACAGAACTGTGTCAGAGATGCAGGTTCAATTCCAGCTTATGATCCTGTACTGCATGGGTTTCCTGTTTTTCTCTCGATCCTTGACAGAGGTCTGCACTCTCTGAGTGCTTTTCTAGTTTAGTATGTCGTCCGAAAATGTCCCAAAAACATCATATTTTAGTATGTCATCCGAAAATGGACCAAAAACATCATAGTTTAGTATGTCGTCCAAAACGTGACAAAAACGTCATAGTTTAGTATGTCGTCCAAAACGTGACAAAAACGTCATAGTTTAGTATGTCGTCCAAAACGTGACAAAAAAGTCATAGTTTAGTATGTCGTCCAAAACGTGACAAAAACGTCATAGTTTAGTATGTCGTCCAAAACGTGACAAAAACGTCATAGTTTAGTATGTCGTCCAAAACGTGACAAAAAAGTCATAGTTTAGTATGTCGTCCAAAATATGACAAAAACATCATAGTTTAGTATGTCGTCCAAAACGTGACAAAAACGTCATAATTTAGTGTGTCGTCCAAAACATGACAAAAACGTCATAGTTTAGTATGTCGTCCAAAATGTGACAAAAAAATCATAGTTTCGTATGTCGTCCAAAATGTGACAAAAATGTCATAATTTAGTATGTCGTCCAAAATATGACAAAAACGTCATAGTTTAGTATGTCGTCCAAAACGTGACAAAAACGACATAGTTTAGTATGTCGTCCAAAATATGACAAAAACATCATAGTTTAGTATGTCGTCCAAAACGTGACAAAAACGTCATAGTTTAGTATGTCGTCCAAAATATGACAAAAACATCATAGTTTAGTATGTCGTCCAAAATGTGACAAAAAAATCATAGTTTCGTATGTCGTCCAAAATGTGACAAAAATGTCATAGTTTAGTATGTCGTCCAAAATATGACAAAAACGACATAGTTTAGTATGTCGTCCAAAATATGACAAAAACATCATAGTTTAGTATGTCGTCCAAAACGTGACAAAAACGTCATAGTTTAGTATGTCGTCCAAAATATGACAAAAACATCATAGTTTAGTATGTCGTCCAAAATGTGACAAAAAAATCATAGTTTCGTATGTCGTCCAAAATGTGACAAAAATGTCATAGTTTAGTATGTCGTCCAAAATATGACAAAAACATCATAGTTTAGTATGTCGTCCAAAATGTGACAAAAAAATCATAGTTTCGTATGTCGTCCAAAACGTGACAAAAAAGTCATAGTTTAGCATGTCGTCCAAAATATGACAAAAACATCATAGTTTAGTATGTCATCCAAAATGTGACAAAAACGTCATAGTTACCTCCACCAAGGAAGTTATGTTTACCTCCACCAAGAAGGTTTTCGTATGTGGGCCAAAATATGACAAAAACATCATAGGTTAGTATGTCATCCCACAAATTGGAGCAAGGTGTCCGGATAGCTCAACTGGTTAAGAAGGTGATTCGTAAACAGAACTGTGTCAGAGATGCAGATTCGATTCCAGTTCATGGTCCTTTACTGCATGGGTTTCCTGTTTTTCTCTCGAGCCTTGGCAGAGGTCTGCACTCTCTGAGAGCTTTTCTAGTTTAGTATGTCGTCCGAAAATGGCCAAAAAAAACATCATAGTTTAGTATGTCGTCCGAAAATGGACCAAAAACATCATAGTTTAGTATGTCGTCCGAAAATGGCCCAAAAACGTCATATTTTAGTATGTCATCCGAAAATGGACCAAAAACGTCATAGTTTAGTATGTCGTCCAAAACGTGACAAAAACGTCATAGTTTAGTATGTCGTCCAAAACGTGACAAAAACGTCATAGTTTAGTATGTCGTCCAAAACGTGACAAAAAAGTCATAGTTTAGTATGTCGTCCAAAACGTGACAAAAACGTCATAGTTTAGTATGTCGTCCAAAACGTGACAAAAACGTCATAGTTTAGTATGTCGTCCAAAACGTGACAAAAAAGTCATAGTTTAGTATGTCGTCCAAAATATGACAAAAACATCATAGTTTAGTATGTCGTCCAAAATGTGACAAAAAAATCATAGTTTCGTATGTCGTCCAAAATATGACAAAAACGACATAGTTTAGTATGTCGTCCAAAATATGACAAAAACATCATAGTTTAGTATGTCGTCCAAAACGTGACAAAAACGTCATAGTTTAGTATGTCGTCCAAAATATGACAAAAACATCATAGTTTAGTATGTCGTCCAAAATGTGACAAAAAAATCATAGTTTCGTATGTCGTCCAAAATGTGACAAAAATGTCATAGTTTAGTATGTCGTCCAAAATATGACAAAAACATCATAGTTTAGTATGTCGTCCAAAATGTGACAAAAAAATCATAGTTTCGTATGTCGTCCAAAACGTGACAAAAAAGTCATAGTTTAGCATGTCGTCCAAAATATGACAAAAACATCATAGTTTAGTATGTCATCCAAAATGTGACAAAAACGTCATAGTTACCTCCACCAAGGAAGTTATGTTTACCTCCACCAAGAAGGTTTTCGTATGTGGGCCAAAATATGACAAAAACATCATAGGTTAGTATGTCATCCCACAAATTGGAGCAAGGTGTCCGGATAGCTCAACTGGTTAAGAAGGTGATTCGTAAACAGAACTGTGTCAGAGATGCAGATTCGATTCCAGTTCATGGTCCTTTACTGCATGGGTTTCCTGTTTTTCTCTCGAGCCTTGGCAGAGGTCTGCACTCTCTGAGAGCTTTTCTAGTTTAGTATGTCGTCCGAAAATGGCCAAAAAAAACATCATAGTTTAGTATGTCGTCCGAAAATGGACCAAAAACATCATAGTTTAGTATGTCGTCCGAAAATGGCCCAAAAACGTCATATTTTAGTATGTCATCCGAAAATGGACCAAAAACGTCATAGTTTAGTATGTCGTCCAAAACGTGACAAAAACGTCATAGTTTAGTATGTCGTCCAAAACGTGACAAAAACGTCATAGTTTAGTATGTCGTCCAAAACGTGACAAAAAAGTCATAGTTTAGTATGTCGTCCAAAACGTGACAAAAACGTCATAGTTTAGTATGTCGTCCAAAACGTGACAAAAACGTCATAGTTTAGTATGTCGTCCAAAACGTGACAAAAAAGTCATAGTTTAGTATGTCGTCCAAAATATGACAAAAACATCATAGTTTAGTATGTCGTCCAAAATGTGACAAAAAATCATAGTTTCGTATGTCGTCCAAAATGTGACAAAAATGTCATAGTTTAGCATGTCGTCCAAAATATGACAAAAACATCATAGTTTAGTATGTCGTCCAAAATGTGACAAAAACGTCATAGTTTAGTATGTCGTCCAAAATATGACAAAAACATCATAGTTTAGTATGTCATCCAAAATATGACAAAAACATCATAGTTTAGTATGTCGTCCAAAACGTGACAAAAACGTCATAGTTTAGTATGTCGTCCAAAATATGACAAAAACATCATAGTTTAGTATGTCGTCCAAAACGTGACAAAAACGTCATAGTTTAGTATGTCGTCCAAAATATGACAAAAACATCATAGTTTAGTATGTCATCCAAAATATGACAAAAACATCATAGTTTAGTATGTCGTCCAAAACGTGACAAAAACGTCATAGTTTAGTATGTCGTCCAAAATATGACAAAAACGTCATAGTTTAGTATGTCGTCCAAAATGTGACAAAAAAATCACAGTTTCGTATGTCGTCCAAAATGTGACAAAAATGTCATAGTTTAGCATGTCGTCCAAAATATGACAAAAACATCATAGTTTAGTATGTCGTCCAAAATGTGACCAAAAACGTCATAGTTTAGTATGTCGTCCAAAACGTGACAAAAAAGTCATAGTTTAGTATGTCGTCCAAAATATGACAAAAACATCATAGTTTAGTATGTCGTCCAAAATGTGACAAAAAAATCATAGTTTCGTATGTCGTCCAAAATGTGACAAAAATGTCATAGTTTAGCATGTCGTCCAAAATATGACAAAAACATCATAGTTTAGTATGTCGTCCAAAATGTGACAAAAACGTCATAGTTTAGCATGTCGTCCAAAATATGACAAAAACATCATAGTTTAGTATGTCGTCCAAAATGTGACAAAAACGTCATAGTTTAGTATGTCGTCCAAAACGTGACAAAAACGTCATAGTTTAGTATGTCGTCCAAAATATGACAAAAACATCATAGTTTAGTATGTCATCCAAAATATGACAAAAACATCATAGTTTAGTATGTCGTCCAAAACGTGACAAAAACGTCATAGTTTAGTATGTCGTCCAAAATATGACAGAAACGTCATAGTTTAGTATGTCGTCCAAAATGTGACAAAAAAATCACAGTTTCGTATGTCGTCCAAAATGTGACAAAAATGTCATAGTTTAGCATGTCGTCCAAAATATGACAAAAACATCATAGTTTAGTATGTCGTCCAAAATGTGACCAAAAACGTCATAGTTACCTCCACCAAGGAAGTTATGTTTACCTCCACCATGAAGGTTTTCGTATGTGGGCCAAAATATGACAAAAACATCATAGGTTAGTATGTCATCCCACAAATTGGAGCAAGGTGTCCGGATAGCTCAACTGGATAAGAAGGTGATTCGTAAACAGAACTGTGTCAGAGATGCAGATTCGATTCCAGCTCATGGTCCTTTACTGCATGGGTTTCCTGTTTTTCTCTCGAGCCTTGGCAGAGGTCTGCACTCTCTGAGAGCTTTTCTAGTTTAGTATGTCGTCCGAAAATGGACAATAAACATCATAGTTTAGTATGTCGTCCGGAAATGGACCAAAAACGTCATTGTTTAGTATGTCGTCCGAAAATGGACCAAAAACGTCATAGTTTGGTATGATTTCTGAAAATGGACAAAAAACATCATAGTTTAGTATGTCTTCCAAAATGTGACCAAAAACATCATAGTTTAGTATGTCGTCCGAAAATTGACCAAAAATGTCATTGTTTGGTATGTCGTCCGGAAATGGACCAAAAACGTCATAGTTTAGTATGTCTTCCAAAATGTGACCAAAAACGCCATAGTTTAGTATGTCGTCCGAAAATGGACAAACAACGTCATAGTTTTGTGTGTCATCTGAAAATGGACAAAAAACATCATAGTTACCCCCGCCAAGGAGGTTATGTGACACCCGGCGTTTGTGTGTCTGTGTGTCTGTCTGTCTGTCTGTTAGCAAGATAACTCAAAAACGCCTGGGCAGATTCAGATGAAATTTTGAGGGGATGTGGACTATCACAAGAGGAAGAGCTGATTTAATTTTGGTGGCAATCCGGAAAGGATCCTGGATTCTGGATCACTTTGAATTTTTTAGTATGTTTTAGTATGTGGTCCAAAATATGACAAAAACATCATAGGTTAGTATGTCGTCCAACAACTTGGAGCAAGGTGTCCGGATAGCTCAACCAGTTAAGAAGGTGATTTGTAAACAGAACTGTGTCAGAGATGCAGGTTCAATTCCAGCTTATGATCCTGTACTGCATGGGTTTCCTGTTTTTCTCTCGATCCTTGACAGAGGTCTGCACTCTCTGAGTGCTTTTCTAGTTTAGTATGTCGTCCGAAAATGTCCCAAAAACATCATATTTTAGTATGTCATCCGAAAATGGACCAAAAACGTCATTGTTTAGTATGATGTCTGAAAAATTTAAAAAAGTCATAGTTTAGTATGTCGTCCAAAATGTGACCAAAAATGTCATAGTTTAGTGTGTCGTCCGAAAATGGACAAAAAAGTCAGAGTTTAGTATGTCTTCCAAAATGGTCAAAAACGTCATAGTTTAGTATGTCGTCCAAAACGTGACAAAAACGTCATAGTTTAGTATGTCGTCCAAAATATGACAAAAACATCATAGTTTAGTATGTCGTCCAAAACATGACAAAAACATCATAGTTTAGTATGTCGTCCAAAACGTGACAAAAACGTCATAGTTTAGTATGTCGTCCAAAATATGACAAAAACGTCATAGTTTAGTATGTCGTCCAAAATGTGACAAAAAAATCATAGTTTCGTATGTCGTCCAAAACGTGACAAAAACGTCATAGTTTAGTATGTCGTCCAAAACGTGACAAAAACGTCATAGTTTAGTATGTCGTCCAAAATATGACAAAAATGTCATAGTTTAGCATGTCGTCCAAAATATGACAAAAAAGTCATAGTTTAGTATGTCGTCCAAAACGTGACAAAAACGTCATAGTTTAGTATGTCGTCCAAAACGTGACAAAAACGTCATAGTTTAGTATGTCGTCCAAAATGTGACAAAAACATCATAGTTTAGTATGTCGTCCAAAATATGACAAAAACATCATAGTTTAGTATGTCGTCCAAAACGTGACAAAAACGTCATAGTTTAGTATGTCGTCCAAAATATGACAAAAACGTCATAGTTTAGTATGTCGTCCAAAATGTGACAAAAAAATCATAGTTTCGTATGTCGTCCAAAATGTGACAAAAATGTCATAGTTTAGCATGTCGTCCAAAATATGACAAAAACATCATAGTTTAGTATGTCGTCCAAAATGTGACAAAAACGTCATAGTTACCTCCACCAAGGAAGTTATGTTTACCTCCACCAAGAAGGTTTTCGTATGTGAGCCAAAATATGACAAAAACATCATAGGTTAGTATGTCATCCCACAAATTGGAGCAAGGTGTCCGGATAGCTCAACTGGTTAAGAAGGTGATTCGTAAACAGAACTGTGTCAGAGATGCAGATTCGATTCCAGCTCATGGTCCTTTACTGCATGGGTTTCCTGTTTTTCTCTCGAGCCTTGGCAGAGGTCTGCACTCTCTGAGAGCTTTTCTAGTTTAGTATGTCGTCCGAAAATGGCCAAAAAAAACATCATAGTTTAGTATGTCGTCCGAAAATGGACCAAAAACATCATAGTTTAGTATGTCGTCCGAAAATGGACAATAAACATCATAGTTTAGTATGTCGTCCGGAAATGGACCAAAAACGTCATTGTTTAGTATGTCGTCCGAAAATGGACCAAAAACGTCATAGTTTGGTATGATTTCTGAAAATGGACAAAAAACATCATAGTTTAGTATGTCTTCCAAAATGTGACCAAAAACATCATAGTTTAGTATGTCGTCCGAAAATTGACCAAAAATGTCATTGTTTGGTATGTCGTCCGGAAATGGACCAAAAACGTCATAGTTTAGTTTGTCGTCCGAAAATGGACAAACAACGTCATAGTTTTGTGTGTCATCTGAAAATGGACAAAAAACATCATAGTTACCCCCGCCAAGGAGGTTATGTGACACCCGGCGTTTGTGTGTCTGTGTGTCTGTCTGTCTGTCTGTTAGCAAGATAACTCAAAAACGCCTGGGCAGATTCAGATGAAATTTTGAGGGGATGTGGACTATCACAAGAGGAAGAGCTGATTTAATTTTGGTGGCAATCCGGAAAGGATCCTGGATTCTGGATCACTTTGAATTTTTTAGTATGTTTTAGTATGTGGTCCAAAATATGACAAAAACATCATAGGTTAGTATGTCGTCCAACAAATTGGAGCAAGGTGTCCGGATAGCTCAACCAGTTAAGAAGGTGATTTGTAAACAGAACTGTGTCAGAGATGCAGGTTCAATTCCAGCTTATGATCCTGTACTGCATGGGTTTCCTGTTTTTCTCTCGATCCTTGACAGAGGTCTGCACTCTCTGAGTGCTTTTCTAGTTTAGTATGTCGTCCGAAAATGTCCCAAAAACATCATATTTTAGTATGTCATCCGAAAATGGACCAAAAACGTCATTGTTTAGTATGATGTCTGAAAAATTTAAAAAAGTCATAGTTTAGTATGTCGTCCAAAATGTGACCAAAAATGTCATAGTTTAGTGTGTCGTCCGAAAATGGACAAAAAAGTCAGAGTTTAGTATGTCTTCCAAAATGGTCAAAAACGTCATAGTTTAAAGTATGTCGTCCAAAATGTGACCAAAAATGTCATAGTTTAGTATGATGTCCGAAAATGGACAAAAATGTCATAGTTTAGTATGTCGTCCGAAAATGGATAAAAAACGTCATAGTTTAGTATGATGTCTGAAAATGAACAAAAACATCATAGTTTAGTATGATGTCCGAAAATGGACAAAAATGTCATAGTTTAGGATGTCTTCCAAAATGTGACCAAAAATGTCATAGTTTAGTATATCGTCCAAAAATCGACAAACGTCATAATTTAGTGTGTCGTCCGAAAATTTACTAAAAACCTCATAGTTACCTCCGCCAAGGAGGTTATGTGACACCCGGCGTTTGTGTGTCCGTCTGTCTGTCTCTCTGTCTGTTAGCAAGATAACTCAGAAACGCCTGGGCAGATTCAGATGAAATTTTGAGGGGATGTAGACTATGGTAAGAGGAAGAGCTGATTTATTTTGATGGCAATCCGGAAAGGATCCTAGATTCTGGATCACTGAATTTTTTAGTATGTTTTAGTATGTGGTCCAAAATATGACAAAAACATCATAGGTTAGTATGTCGTCCAACAAATTGGAGCAATGTGTCCAGATAGCTCAACTGGTTAAGAAGGTCATTTGAGAACAGAACTGTGTCGGAGATGCAGGTTCAATTCCAGCTCATGATCCTTTACGGCATGGGTTTCTTGTTTTCCTCTCTGTCCTTGGAGGAGGTCTGCACTATCTGAGTGCTTTTCTAGTTTAGTATGTCATCCAAAATGTCCCAAAAACATCATAGTTTAGTATGTCGTCCAATATATGACCAAAAACATCATAGTTTAGGATGTCGTCCAAAATGTACATAAAATATCATACTACAAAATAAAAGCATGGAGGGAATGGTTATTTGAACACTAGCAAAACAAAGGCTTGCCAGAAATGAACTGATCAACAGACCTTTATTAGAGTAATTTACATGCAATTCGGTGTCCATACATAACACGCACAAGGTCATTTTTTATTAAATATTTTGTCTGTCAGAAAGGATACATCACCTGAGCAGCCTTGGCACAGTACTGCACTCTGATCGCTTTTCTCGTTGTTAATGCAGCAGTCGCTCCATTCTTATAACTCTGGTGCAAATATTTCACAACACAGCTGCTTACAAAGTATCGCTGAGTCTCTAAGGTTTTAAACATGGTTGGAGTAGGCATTTTAATAATAATAATTTAAATCCTGCTGCTCAGAGACGTCTGAGTAAAATTCTCACCAGGCAATCTCAACGGGAGAATCACTTCAGGAAGCAGCCTTTCGTCTTTTTCTTAGAACCGAAAGACAGAATACAATAAACGATGGTGTAAGTTGACTGAATAAGCAGTTTGGTAATGCGCTGGACAGTGGACAAAATTTACAGCTGAGAATTCACTAAAAGATGCTTGATTCACTGTTTAGTGAACTGCATCATGGGTAACAGCTAAAGTATAGAATCCCAGATGCTAAAATTAATTCAGTGTTTCATAACTTTGCCCCAACATAAGGTAAAGAAAGTGTTTTTTCCCCTCCTTGTTAGGATGCGAGGGTTTCGAACCCAAAAGCAGACACTCTGAGACAGGCAGATGCTAGAACCAAGATTTAATGACAAAAGCAAAAGCACACCAAAATCCCATACGGGGAATAGTCTAAATAAAACTAAGGCAGGGCTCCAACGAAACAAAGGCAAGGAACAAAAACCGACCACTACATGGGCTAGACTAAGGAACTAACAGAAAGACTTACAACTAAAAGTCCAGGGACCGGGAGCCAAGGCGAGGACAGTGGGGAAGTTCTGGGGACCAAGCCGGTGGCTGTAGAGCCGAGGTAGGAACAGAGCTGACGGGGATCGGTGGCAGAGTCGGGGCAGGGACAGAGGGGTGGGAAAGACTACCGGGACAGAGCAGGCAGGGAGAGCCCCAGAGCTGGGCTGGGCAGGACAGAGCAGGCAGGGAGATCCAGAGCTGAGGGGGAACCGGAGCAGAGAGCTTGGTAGAGTGCCAGCAATAGCAGGGACGGAAAGCAGGCACAGCAATGACAGAGCCAATCCAGACAGATGCATCACAGGCAATGGCCCAGCACTGAGTGATAAGGTGAGCCAGGCTTTATGTGCTGCTGATTGCTGATCAGCTCCAGCTGTGGTCCCTCTGCAGCTGCTCTGATGAGCCGCGGAGCCGAGAGACAGGCAGGGGACCACAGCTGGACTGTGACACTCCTGTTACAAAGCAGACGATCGGAGAAGTCGGACATCTGTCATGTAAATGCCACTTCTGGCTTCACAGAATTAAAGATTTCTAATCAAGATTCTTTTTGTTTTCTTCTCTTTTTTTTTAGCATCCATGTCATAACTTTTTATTTTTACAAACAGTTCTTTTACAACATGTTACCGTACAATTACACTGCTTTACTGTATTAAATTAAGATAAAAATAGTAGTATTTTACAGATATTTGCTGTTTTGTTTGTTGTAATGGAAAGGAAAAGCAAAAGAAACAATCAAGTAAACAGGAAAACAAAAAGGTCGACCTGCTTACATGCTCAGAAATATTCCAGACTCTTTAAGTTTCTTCCTTATGATGCTTCTGTAGTTATTAAAACATAAATTGTCTCACTGATGTCAGTGGAGGGAACCTTTGTTTATGGAAGGAAAATCTCCTGGGGCTCACTGACATGAAAATATCCAAACACTGACATCTGAAGCGAAGCTATTCAGTGAACTCAAGGTAACGGGAAAAACATGAAATCACAAGTTGTGTCTCATCCAGCTTCAACTTGGAAACGAAGCAGCTTTGAGTGATTATAACTGCTAATATTAAGTGTAAAAATACCGTGACATTCTAATACACCACGGGATCATTGATTGCAAATCATACAAAAGGTGCAATTATCCTATAAATTCTGCAGTTATCGTCCATCTGGCAGCGCTGAAGATGACATCGGGGTCTGATATGTAGCAGAGCCCCGGAGGTGTTCTGTCGCAGCACATCAAAATCTGATTCCCTAATTATTCCATCACTCCAAGCTGGAATCTTCAATCAATCAGTCTTCGGTGAAAGGCTAGCAAAAGCACCGGGTCTGGTCCAAGGAGCCGTGATGCTTTCAGATGACATTCTGACACAGAAAATCCCAGCTCAGCGCCAGGAGAAAACCAACGTATGCACACTTCAATTTACCTGTGACAGAAAAAGTGATGACTCTGATTGTGACAGTGGCAGCAGAGCGGCGGCCGCCACTGCAGTTACCTCTAGATGTAATGTTTTCATTGTGAGAGGTGAATTAAAATGAAGTGTCAGTGAAGCCACCAGATGTACTGCAGCATCCTGGAAGCCTCAGTGGTGAGATGTTAGAAATATGCAGCAGTATACAGCAGCAAAAACACCTCCACCATCATGTCTGTAGGGCTTCATTTCTGCACAACTTCTGAAAGAAAAAATCAGCAGAATTCAACAAAATACACGTAAATCATGAGCTTCAAGTGTGCAAGACAATCTCTGAGCAGATAAACTGCCAAGCCGCAGTTTCAAAACAACAGAGTTGTCCTAACACGGCCAAATCCACACCTCAGTACGGTCCAGGCAGGACATTCATTCGTGTCTCATGCAACTTGACAGATCTTGAGTAGTTTGGCAAAGAAAAATGGGGAAATTCTGCAAAGTCCAGAAATGAAAACTGAGACAGAACTCACTACACGGAATACAGCCGCTGCCAAAGCAGCCGCCACTAAATATTGACTTAAAGTGGTGGAATTATGCAATCAATTGTTTTGTGTTTTATCCTCGGTCTTAATTTGAATCACTCTGTAGAGATTTATTTTCACTTTGAGGTTTCTTTCTTTCATCAAAAAAGCTTAACTAAATAAACTGTGAGTCAATCCTGTAAGCAGGGTCCCGGCCAGAAAGGTGCCGGAGTGGCACGATCCCAACGCTGTTGTTCCTGATGCACAAAGAAATGCAGAATGAGCACAAACAGACGCAAAACATGCATGAAATGAAGCAAAACAACTGGAAAGAGATGCAAAACACGCACAAATGGATGCAAAAATGCACAAAACAGGTATGGATGAGGAGATGCAATTTATGCACAAGAAAATGCAAAACAACCCAAATGAGATGCAAAACAATAACAAAGAGATATAAAACACAAGCAAAGGGGGGAAAACAACCACAAAGAGATGCAAAACATGCACTGAGACACAATGGAACCACAGATAAGCGCAACACAACTAGACAGAGATATAAAACAACCACAAAAAAACATACACACATATACAAAACAACCAAAAAGAGATGCAAAACAACTCAGGAGATGCAAGCCATGCATTGGGACATGCAAAACAAGTAAAGAAATTCAAAACATGCATGAATAGATGCATAACAGCTACAAAAAAAATGTAAAGTAGCTTAAAAGAGATGCTAAATAACCATGAAGAGGTGCAAAACAACCACAGAGGGACACAAAACTTGTGTTAAGAGATCCGGAACAAAGACAAAGGGACACAAAACATGCAAGAAGAGATACAAAATAATCGTAAAACAATGAAAAGGGATGGAAAACAGCCACAAAGAGATGCAAAACAACCGAGGAGATGCAAAACAACTAAAGAAAAGCAAAACAACAATAAAGAGATGCAAAACATGCACGAATACATGCATAACAGCCACACAAAAATGAAAAATAGCCGAACAGAGATGCTACATAACCACGAAGAGATGTATGAAAAAACACAAAGCAACCACAAAGACACAAAAACAACCACAAAGACACAAAACAACCACAAAGAGACACAAAGAACAATAAAGAGATGCAAAACATGCACAAATAGATGCATAACAGCCACAAAAAAATGAAAAATAGCCGAACAGAGATGCTAAATAACCATGAAGAGATGTAGGAAAAAACACAAAGCAACCACAAAGACACAAAAACAACCACAAAGATACAAAAACAACCACAAAGACACAAAAACAACCACAAAGACACAAAAACAACCACGAAGACACAAAACAGCCACAAAAAGATGCTAAACATGTGTCTAGAGATCCAGAACAAAGACAAAGAGACACAAAACATGCAAGAAAAGACACAAAATTACCACAAAGATACATAAAACAATGAAAAAGAGATGGAAAACAACCGCCCTTTATTACTACAGTTCACAACTTTCTGTAGGTTTCTCAACCCACCCTCAGCTGTAGAAGAATGAAACAACAATGAAACATGAACATCTCTGAGTGCAGATGGACATTTGTAAAACACGACATACACACAGCGAGCAGGGCCCATAAAATATGAGGCATTTTAATAACAGTGGAATTGTTTCCACATCAGTATTAACACTTTACCAGCTTAATGCCACTTTAATAAGAAGCCATTCGTCAGCTGCTCTGCACTTCACAGGATAACTGAAGAGTCCAAACGCTGGACTCCGCTCTGTTTACTTGTTCACAGACAAACAACATCATCGTTTGACTAAACAGATGAGCGACATGAGAAGAAAGCATCAGCAGAGGGTGGTGCTGAATGACTGATGTCCAATCAGCAGCTGCTTACATCCCTCCGCGGTTTTTTCAGGGATGTCTGTGGCTAATGACTCACCATTGGAGTGCCTCCATGTCCCGTGGAGAGATTCAGATCTGCAGGCCAAGCTTGAGCGCTATCAGATGGTTGTGTGTGAACACCAGTGGCGTCTGCAGCATATGCTTAATTGGCAGTTTGAGCCTCTGCTCGACTGTCTGTGTTCCAAGTCATTAACATGTAATGTGCACTCCGGACCCGGGGCTCATAAGAACCATTCCTGTCCGCCATAACATTTAAACAGCTTTGAGCCACACTTTCCCCAGCTGTGAGACAAAGGGCCTCTGCTTTCTGTCTCCTAAGGCCTCCTCTCCAGTATCTCCGTGTGAACTGTCACCACCTCTCCACGGCGAACTCCTCCCTCGTGGGACACCCGATCAGGACGCGGCTGCTTTCTGTCTTTGCTACTTGCACCAAAAAGAGGAGAAAAAAAGAGAGAGAGAGAGCAGAATGGTGAGAGTTGTTAACAGCTTGTTAAACATGTCTGTTTAATTCAGCACCACTCTCACCCCTCCGCTGGTCTCAAACGCAGCGTTCATCTTCTCTAATGCTAATGCACTCGCCTTTTATAGTCCAGATATAGAGAAAATCAATTCATAATGTCTCGCCTTTTCCCTTCTCTGAGTGGATGTGTGAGACTCTAATGAGCTCCCAATTTAGACCGAGATGTTTGTTTGCGACTGGAAAAATGTGCTGCAGGTTCAGCGAGGAGACACGGAACTGGAAAATGAGGGTTCAAGAGAAAGGAACAGGCACTCGAATCTCTCAACAAGTCAGAGAACAAGAGGTGTATTTAGTCTGCAGGTAGTTAGAGAGCAGAGGAAACATTTCTGGGAGTCTAGCAGCAGAAGAAAAATGAAAGGAATCGCGAATTTGGCTGATAGATAACACACTGTAGCTGCACACAGCCTCGTGTTCTGTTAAAAAGACGAGTTTAGAGCTCATTAGAAACCACTGCAAGCTGATGGAGAAAGAAAAGAACAGTTGCATGACAGGAAAGGAACTAAAGAAGTATTTTTTAATTATCATATGTAGAAGCAGCCGAACATTAGGAACAAACGAGAAGGACGGACGCTAGTTGGCCAAGTTTTCTTATTTTTGAAAGGAAACAGAAACCAGAGCAGAACTGGAGCTATTGTGCATTTTTTGCCGTAATTCAAAAGTTTGTTAAACTGTTTTAAGGACTGTTTGTGGAAAACTAATAGAGCTAGTCATGTCCAGCGCAAAAATGTATGTGCAAGATGTGCAAGCAGCTTCTAAAATGTTCAGGGTTAATCATCAATTACTGACAAAAAAAAACTTTAGAAACAGAAACTGGTTAAACTCTGAGTGATTTCAAAGCTGTTTCTTTGTTCTATCGGCCTTCGTGAAGCGATGGTTTCCTGAAACTGATCCAAACACCTTCAGCTGACTTCTCGACCTCATGATATTTGCAGTGAGTCTCATCGTCGGTCTGAATGAAGGTTTTATATTTGCTCTGCATTTGTTCCTAAAACCATTTACCAACTCCAAGGCTGCAGCTAAAAGAACTGAAACCATCTTAGGGACCTGAAGAACGAGGCTGAATGTGAGGTTTCTGAATTCATCTTCTGCATTTCACCACAAAATAGTCTCACTTTCATTGCTTTATTATTGATACTCGAAGTAATTTCTCTTCTTTTGTGAGCAGAATGAAGGCGCTGCATCTGATCTTGTGATATATGATGATAATTTAATGGAATCTTGAATAATAAACCTACACACTGGGACGCTGATGTGAGTCTGTTAATGATCTGTTCAGAGAGTCTGCAGCTTTTTGCAGCTTTCCTTCCTGACTTGCTGTGTTGCTTTAAACTTGTAATATATTTTAAAACGCCTTGTATTGGTTTAAGATTACAGTTTGCTCTGCTTGATGCGTGTCCCTGCTGATCAACCTCTTTAATGTGAACAGGCCCACAGTGGGACTCAGAAGCTGGACTGGCTTAACGAGCTCATATCCAGGTCTGTGTGACCGCCTGGCCTGATGGTGTTTGTTCGGTTTAGTGAAGCCACAAAATGAAAAGAAAGCCTGGATATGACCAACGGAGAGCTGCACTACAAAGCAAGATTAGTGGGTTATGTGGAGGAAAAATTGTACCAACATACAGAAGGTCAGAAGCACACCAGCTCAGACAGCTGATCGTGCAACAATAACAAGGTTAGATCCTGCCTCTTTTTTCTTTCTCTCAGACGGTATAAGCCCCGAAGGATGGAGAGTCTCCTCAGAGTTGATACTGGCAATGCACTTGTTATGTCGATTCTCCTGAATACACGGATCCAGTTTGTCTTCGTTGTATCTGCACTGCAAAAACTCAAAATCTTACCAAGTCTGTTTGTCTTATTTTTAGTCAAAATGTCTCATCCCACTTGATTTAAGATAAATTCACTGAACAAGTGAAATTTCAGAAAGATGGAGGGACTTGTTTTAGGACAACGCATCTTAAATATCTTGTTAAGTCAAACAATCTTGAAATTATCTTGTTGTGACTCTCGTGTCGTCCTGCGAGTCAAATTGGCCGTTTTAAAGGTTTAAAATGCGCCAAAAATATATATTTTCACAGTGAAAGCTTCCAAATTTTCAACATTTTTTGAGAAATTTTTGAACATTTTTTGGTGGGAAAAAAAAGAAATGTTAAAAAAATGTTTCTTTAAGAACATTCAGGAAAAAATCAACCAAAATCCAGCGAATTTCGCTGGATTTTGGTTGATTTTTTTTCCTGAATGTTCTTAAAGAAAATACTAGAACTTTTGCTGATATATGTGGAATCACTGTAGATATTTTTAGGATTTTTTTTTGAAGATTTTTATTCATTTTTTGAATGCATTTACATTTTTTTAATTTCTTGCCAAATTTGTTTTTTTAATGAAACTTTTGAGGGAAAATTTTAAGGAATTTTCTTCCTGAAGATTTTGCAAATTTTTATAAATTTGGGGAATTTTTTTGTTGAATTTTTGTATTTTTTTCAGACGAGGAAACCACCATATTTGGTGCCATAAATGAGGACAACAGGAGGGTTAAGACATCTAAGCTTGACAATCCTGGTAAAATAGAGCTTAAAATAAGTTTTTCCAGCTAATTTTAAGATCTCAGTATTCTTAATATCACATCTTATTTCAATAAATCTATACCAAGCCATTTTTCACTTGTTCTATTGACACATTTTTTCACTTATTTCAAGGTAAAAGTTCCTTGAAATAATTTTTTTTACTTGTTCTGAGAGGGGCATTTTTTCCAGTGTGCTTCCTCATGTTAACTCCCCGTCTAACCTGCAGCTTCTTTGCGCCTCCTGTTTCAGTCTCTCTCGGTCGTTTCTTTGCCAGTTCGATCCTCCTGCCAAACTTCAGTTGAGCTGACGTCTTGTTCACCTTCTAAATCCAAAACTGTTCATCAGTGACCCACCAGGTCGGCCTTTTAAAAAAAAATCTGCTCCAGCCTCCTCATTTCCGGATTCCCTTCTCCTGTTTTACAATAAACTTTTTTAAAACTGTCCAGCCAGCCCTGTGTTGTGCTTTTGGGTCCAGAAATGCAGTAAATTACCTCATGATTGTTTGTTTTATAGGATTGATTTTCTCAGTAAATACTCCCCTTTTTCTGCACTGCATTCTCAAGTTTAACCAAAATCATCAGGACCAGTGTTGTCGGTTCTTCTCACATCCCTCAGAGAGCATTAATGTCGGACGCATTACAGCAGAAACGTACATTTAGCTTCTACTGTTGCTACACTTTTGAGCCAATCAGAAACATCAGACCTGCTACCTGTTAGTATGCTGATTTCAGAGCAAAAGAGAAAAAAAAACTGAACTCCAGTGCAACTCCAAACGAGTGCACATCAAAAGCTGCTTCCCGGCGATGCATCAGCTGCAGATGTTCAGCAGACAGCAAACACTCAGCGGTCTTTCCATGACAAATGGGAGAATGTTTTGCTCATCAAAGCTTCGTTTCTGGACTGCAGCGCGGTGGGTTTTACTTTCACTAAGGGGGGTATTTATGACTTCGGCCCAAAGAATGCAGCTGCGAACGCGGAGTTCACGACTCTGGGAGACTTTGTGACTCGTGATCGTCCTGAGTGTGTTCTTATGGTGCAGCCCAACATTTTCTCATGTCGTCGTTAAAACGAGGCGAGGAGACGGTGAAGCGATGGACCTGTGGTGAGACGTTGAGCAGGGCTTGAACTGGACCTTCAGGAGCGAATTCAGTGTGACATGGAGGAAATCCTGCACTGGAAAAACAAAGAAAAAAACAAGAAAAAAAGAACTTATTTCAAGGAACAGGCAAAAGATGAGTGCATCAGTGGATGGAAAGAGGCATACCGGGTACTCTTCTGGATCTAGTGGAAAAAAATCCATTCAAATAGCAAAAAGAAGAGAGATCCGAGGCACTCCGAGTTCCTAAAAGTCCTTTAATAATTGATGGACGGCAGTTTACGTGTTTCGGCCACTACACGGCCTACATCAGAACATTATTTCAAGGAATTTGAAATAAGTGAAAAAATCTGCCAATAGAACAAGTGAAAATGGCTTGGTAGGTTTTCTTGAAGTAAGATATGATCTTGAGATCTTAAAATTAGCTGGGAAAACTTATTTTGAGCTGTGTTTTTATCAGGATTGTCAAGCTAAGGTGTCTTATCCCTCCAGCTGTCCTCATTTACAGCGCCAAAAAATATTGTTTCCATGTCTGAAAAAAAATAAATAAATAAAATCAGCAAAAATTTCCACAAATTCATAAAAAATTGCAAAATCTTCAGTAAGAAGTTTCCCCTAAAAAAATATTTTTTTAAAAAAAAATCCCCAAATTTGACAAGAAATATTTTTTTAAAATATAAAAATTGTAAATATTTCCAAAAAATGAATAAAAATCTTCCAAAAAAATCCTAAAAAATATCTAAAGTGATTACATATGTATCAGTAAAACATCTAATCTAAAATCAACCAACTGACAGGAGGGTTAAAACAAGATAATTTCAAGATTGTTTGACTTCACGAGATATTTAAGATGCGTTGTCTTAAAACAAATTCCTCCATCTGCTGAAATGTCACCTGTTAGGTGAATTATCTTAAATCAAGTGAGATGAGACATTTTGACTAAAAATAAGACAAACAGACTTGGTGAGATTTTGAGTTTTTGCAGTGTGGAAAGTTTGACAAACTTTGGTTAGACAGTTTAACTTCATTACTTTCAATTTGTCCAAATTTGTGCTTTTCACTTACAACTTAAAATATAATTTACTTATGAAATATCAGAGTACACTGATGGAAATGAAAAAGCTCTAGGTAGCTCAGTTCAGTCATTTTTTTCAACTTGTATTCAGGCCTGATTCTTACTATGTTTGTGTACAGTGTGATCACTCATTTTCTATATTATCAGGCAGTTTCAAACCACATGGAGGCTAAAAATGATTCTATATTTCCAACTGATCACACACGTTTGCTTTGTCAGAACCCTTTGGCATCAGTTGCAGACGCTGAGAACCAATCATGTGGTTAATACCAGAGGTGGACAGAGTAGCCAAAAAATCGTACTCAAGTAAGAGTAATGTTACTTCAGAATAATATTACTCAAGTAGAAGTAAAAAGTAGTCATTCAAAAATTACTCAAGTAAGAGTAAAAAAGTATCTGGTGGAAAGACTACTCAAGTAGTGAAAGTACTGAGTAACTGTTTGACTGGCTGTATGCTATGAAAAACCAAGATTTGGAAATTTGTGTTTCTTGTGCCTGAACTCATCATTTTTTAAAGATGTTATTTAATTTTGCTAGTTTTTATTTTATTATTTGGAAATACCAGAATTTGCACATTATTTTAAATTTCTGTCTGTCTGATCACATCATTTCTAAAGATATAAATCAGACATTACAGTCAAACAGTTACTCAGCACTTTCACTACTTGAGTAGTCTTTCCACCAAATACTTTTTACTCTTACTTGATTAATTTTTTGAATGACTACTTTTTACTTCTACTTGAGCAATATTATTCTGAAGTAACATTACTCTTACTTGAGTACGATTTTTTTGGCTACTCTGTCCACCTCTGGTTAATACAGAACTCATTGGTTTTTATCCTAACCAGTGAGTTCTGTGCCTATTTAAAGATGCATAGATTAGAAGCGAAATTATCGTACGTTACTTCAGTTTCCATCACAATACAACTGAAAAAGGGGCTTAGCTGTGTGGGAATGTCATTTTGTGAAGGCTGGGTTGGTTTATTCATTCGATTCACTGCGTTGACACTCAAATTGCGTAAATGTATCATTAAGAACAAACTAGTGTGGCTAGTTTAACACATGATAACTGTGTAAAGTGTAAAATATTCCTTTTAAACAACCTCTTCATTTATTTTTCACCATGCGTCATTGGTTCTGTTTTTGCAGCAGTAATAATCCATGAGAATATTCCATAAAACTTC
This sequence comes from Acanthochromis polyacanthus, assembly GCF_021347895.1. Taxonomy (NCBI): domain Eukaryota; kingdom Metazoa; phylum Chordata; class Actinopteri; family Pomacentridae; genus Acanthochromis; species Acanthochromis polyacanthus. The sequence goes on along the minus strand of NC_067128.1, from coordinate 2,170,348 downwards.
ACAGTAATATTGATAAAATGAGCTTTTCTTCCGTGGCTGCAGTGAAGTTTTTAACACTAAAAAGATGCATTTCTTTAAATCAAACCAAAAGGGAAGCAGTCTGAATATCATAAGTAAGTGAAGACCCAATAGTTTTAGGCTTTGAAGAGTTTTTCTGCCCAAGTGCAGACATGCTGATTGGTATTTTTATCTACTGGTTCAGATAAACAACTCAGCATGTTCAGTCACATTAGTTAAAGAAGGGTTCATTTAATTACAGAATTTTACAGTGTAGAGGAGCAAACAGTGATTCCCTAAAGCTTTCTTTCTTGCGTTTCACATTAGATAAGCTTGGTCTTTTGTTACTTTTTCTATTTTTCTCCTCAAATGCATTTTTTTCTAGCTGTAACCACTCATTTTGTCCACACGCATACAGTTTTACAGTGTAGACTTCATTTTCTCTGATCAAGGTTCCTCATAACTCATGTTTAGAAAACTCGGCTTCCAACCAGCGAGTCATTGCCGCGGTCATAAAATACGTAGCATGAGGCCTTGTTCTGACTGACATCCCCACAAAAATACACTCAGGGGTTAAATTTGCAGCTTTGTTCTGAAATATGGGTCACAGGCTTCTTAAATGCCCCCAGAGGAGAGATTCTAGCTTTTATATTAGAAATCCCGTGATTTATTTTCTATAAAAGAAGCTCTGATTTCAGACAAAACCCTGTTTTTCCTCCTACACTGGAAAAAATGCCCCTCTCAAAACAAGGAAAAATAAACTTATTTCAAGGAACTTTTACCTTGAAATAAGTGAAAAAAAATCTGCCAATAGAAGAAGTGAAAAGTGGCTTGGTGAGATCTTAAAATTAGCTGGGAAAGTTTATTTTAAGCTACATTTTACCAGGATTGTCAAGATTAGGTGTCTTAACCCCCCTTTTGTCATCAAAACATATTATTGCCTCGTCTGAAAAAAATCCAAAAAATTCAGCAAAAAATTTCTCCAAATTTATAAAAAAATTGCAAAACCTTCTGGAAGAAAATTCCTTACGTTTCTCTTAAAGGTTTTATTTATTTATTTATTTTAAATCCCCAAATTTGGCAAGAAATAAAAATTTTAAAATTAAAGAAATTTAAAAAGAATTGTAAATATTTTGCAAAAAATGAAAAAAATCTTCCAAAAAAAATCCTAAAAATATCTAAAGTGATTTCATATGTATCAGTAAAAGTTGCAAGGTTTTCTTTAAGAACATTCAGATAAAAATCAACCAAAATCCAGCGAATTTCGCTGGATTTTGGTTGATTTTTATCTGAATGTTCTTAAAGAAACATTTTTTAAGCAATTCTTTTTCTTCCATCAAAAAATGTTAAAAAAAAAATTCCCACAAAAATGTTGAAAATGTGGAAGCTTTCACTGTGAAAATATGTAATTTTTTTCCACGCTTTTAAACTTTAAAACAGATCAGTTTGACCTGCAGAGGGTTAAAACAAGATCATTTCAAGATTGTTTGACTTAACAAGATTTTTAAGATGCGTTCTCTTAAATCAAATCCCTCCATCTGCTGAAATGTGTCTTGTTCAGTGAATTTATCTCAAATCAAGTGGGATGAGACATTCTGACTAAAAATAAGACAAACAGACTTGGTAGGATGTTGAGTTTTTGCAGTGCACTTCCTGAATCTGTGTCGAGCTTCGGTGGGTTTCTTTCGGCTGAGGCCTCGGACGCGCTGAACTTCCACCTAACACGAAAATTAACAAAAGAAAGAAGAGGAGAGAGAAAGCACTTCCTCCTGGTCACCTCCAGAAAGCCGTGAGCCTTTTGCCTTCACTATTCATCACCGTCTTCATTCATTACGGGCCTTAGCAGACGGCCAGTCCCTCTCAAGGTCACAGCTGCTCCGTCCCACCTGGACCAGCGACTCCTCTGACCCTCCGTCCCGACATATGGAGGCGCCGCCGAGCTCCCGGAGAGAAAGTTAAACTTTAATCTGGCCGTCTACCGGGGAATTTACTCCAAGTTTCCTTGACAGGTTGCCTTTTTAATTATTGAAAAAATGCTCGGTTCAGATTCAGTTTAGCCATCGGATGACTCGAAGGCGCCGGTAAATCGCAAATGTGAAGGAATTCTGCATTTTCTTCCTGTTTCTTCCCTTTATACATGCATGTAAAACATCCCCAGCTGCTGATATTTTTCATTGCCGGTGGTTTCTTTCAGTAAAGGAAACCGGAGGACGTGTTGTGGAGGTCCGAGCCAATTAGCCGTCCACTCTCAAGTGTTAGGAGGCATCACCTTTCTCATGGTAACAAGAGCAACACTGCGATGTACGCTAGAGGGAGAAATCAGCAATTAGCATACAAATATGCAGCAGTTCCCTTCTGTGCAGCTTCATGTGGAGACAAAGTTTGATTCATATACTGAGAGAAAATGTGTGGAAGATGTTGGACTTTGACAAACAAGCAAAGCAACTTGATAGTTTTAACGTGGCAGTCGGCTGCAGCATCTTGTAGTTATGGATGGAGAAAATTAATATCAATTTAATGCGCGGTTTTGAAAGCAGACGAGGGGAAATGCTGCAGCGTTATCATATCCACAGATCTGTGCATCAAAGATCTGCACTGTGGAAGGATGTTCTCTGTAATCGCTGCAGCAGGCATGACGGGATGCACCTGCTGCATCTGTGATAAGGGAATTCACTACGTTTGAACTGACCATATGGCTGTGCATTTAGAACAGCGGATTCTGAGGTTATCCCTTTAAGCTAACACGCTACGCTACATATGTCAGAGGCGTATCTCTTCAGGGAGGCGGAAGAGGGTTGGATGTGGAAGGTGAAAGGAGGCGGTGCATAAAAACAAGAAGAAACCACGCAGTCATGACTCTCATCTACATCTGAACACATTTTTAGAAAGTGTGAATTACAGTTTAGAGCACAACATTTTTATCACTTCACGTCAGACGCAGACATCTATAGATCTGCTCCAGAACTTGCCTCAGGATCTTTGTGTTTTATTAGCACTAAAATAAGCCAGTGGAAGTTGTTTATTCACAGGAGCAAACATTCAACTCTTAATGGAGCCAGTTTGACAAAAAGTATGTTAAGAAACGGACTTAAACTGCAAATGAACATCCACAGATCTGCTCACACAAAACATAAAGAGAACTGTTGGACCACCTTCCATGGCATATTAAAGCCACTGGTTCAGGTTAGATAAATCAGCTGATTCCTCTCAAATGAATAGTTTGTGTTGCTGCAACTTAGTTTTAATGAAAGTCTGAGCCAAATGTAAAACGTGAAACCTGATTTTGTCATTCTCTGTTATCCTGCTTGAAGACAATAATCACAGTTGTGTCAGATTTCCATTGCTTTCCATCCACTTTTGTAAAAAACTCTAACACCAGTTTAAGGGGATAAAGTGTCATTTCAAGACAAATCCACAATCATCAAAGCAGAAAGATCACTGAGATTAATTCATAGCTGTACTTCAGCTCAACCACACCTTAGAACTTGTGTTTTTAGGACCAAAATAATACAAATAATAGTTGTTTGTATATCTATAGGTGCAAACAGGAGCTGCTTTACCATTTTTTTCCCTTTACTGGTGCTAACTGGACTAAACACAGGTTAGAAAACAGCCCAGAATGAAACATAAAACAGCGACACTATACCTCATTAAATCCCTAAACGATGGAAACAGCATTTCTAAAATTTGGGGCAGATTAATGGGCGACACAGCTGTAAAACAAAAAGTAATAGCAGAAGAGGTAAAATCCATTAACATCATTTTTCACATCATTAGGAACATGTAAGCATGATTTACACGCCCTGTCAAAAGTTTTGAGACGGGTTCTAATTTATTTGAATGAGAAAGTGTCTCAAAACTTTTGACAGGGGGTGTACACTACCACCACTTAGAAACGTCCTTATTTTTACTTAAATTAGTTCAAAATCAATTAAAGATTGTCTGACATGATTTGAAGTTGTCCAAGATTACTCACAGTTTATCCCAAAATAATTACAATTTGTGCAAATTAAGATAAATATTATCTAAAATGACTCAAAATTATCCCAAATTACAACAATGAAAAATTATTTCTTCGTCAAAATGGAAAAAAAAGAGCAACGTCTTCTGCTGAGGCTGCTACAGTGTCTCCATAAAGTTCCTGTTATGGCTTTATATTTCTACTAAAATACAGCCTTTGGTGGACATCAGTAGAATCTGATGGGAGGAAAGTATGACCAGACAAGGTTTCAGTTTTTAGATGTTTTGACTTAAAACTTGTTTAATTGACTCACAATTTATGCCCAGACTTCCTTGAATTTGTCCAAAATGACAAGAATACACTTAGAAATGTCCTTATTTTTGAAGGAAAAGCAGTTTTTTTCAATGAAGATGACATTAAATGAATGATAAATCCAGTAGACATTGTTAATGTGGTTAATGGTTATTCTAGCTGGATATTTTTAATGGAATATCTCCATAGGGGTACAGAGGAACATTTCCAGCAACCATCACTCCTGTGTTCTAATGCTACATTGTGTTAGCTAATGCTGCTGAAAGGCTCATTGATGGTTAGAAAACCCTTGTGCAGTTATGTTAGCACATGGATAAAAGTGGGACTTTACAACGGTAGCGTATGTAATCCGAGAATCATGTAACTTGCAGGTTCCGAGCGTAAAATTTGATCATATTATCTCATCCATGGATTCTACAAAAGCATAAGAATGTTGCATGCATTTTCAGGACATAAAACTGCATCATATTATTTCAGATGTGATGCAAATAAATGTCCATAGATCTGCTTCAGTCTCCTGAACTCGCTTTAGCATCTTCTTGGTTACATTTTTTCTGCAGTTTCAGATTAATCCAGTGATGTTGTCTTCATATCCACAGCTGGACTTCAAACATTGGCTGCTAATTGCTAATTTACTGGTGTCAATTTAACAAAATGTATAAAAATAAGCCTAAATGTTGGATAGCAATGAGGCTTCATGCAGCAAATTTGAATAACACTGTTAAAAAACCCCAAATGACAGAAACGGTGCTTCTAGAAATGTAACTAAAACACGAGAAAATCCACTATTGTTCCATTTTTCCTCCGTGTTGCTCTGTCAGCATGATTTTACCTCAAAATGGTTCACATTGCAGCTGCTGCTTGAGAGAAACGCTGCAATCCGATACTAGAACAACAGCAGTGAGACGGCCTCTAGGAAACAACATCAACACCGGCTGACCGCTGCAAGCTTCACGTCTGTTGCAGGATTGGGTTTGAGGGTTGCATCAGGCTCTGAGCAGCGGGGTTGCTTCTGTTGTGCCGGTACCTGTGAACGCCCTCTCAGGCTGCTGTTTGCATCGTGGAACTCATTCTGTCACCAATTAGGCCTGGCTACACCTGCAGGGACACTTTCCATGAGGTGCAAATGGGAGGAATGTGCCACACATTGTGTCATTTATTTCCTTTTTGCTGCGGTCTGAAAGCAGGTCTCCTCGCGGACTCTAAAGACTTGTCAGCCCGCATTCAGAGCATTCATTTCAGCACAGAAAATATCTTCCTTATCGCGGCAGAGCCCTGCACATTTTCTCTGCTGAAAAACAGGCGAGAGTTCTGTTCCCCTCGTGTGACAGAGCACCGGCTCAGGAATCTAAAACTGAGGGGACAAATTGAATTTACATCTCAAACAGTCCCGATCGACGCCTGCTTAAAATACCCCGTGTGCTCGACGCTTAAACGCTGCACAGGGATTCCTATTGCCTCTGTGTTTTGGTCTCTTTCATCTCCCAGCATCAAATTTTAATGACGAGCATCAAATGGAGTGAGAACCTTGAGGAGAAACGACAAAGAACAGAAGCTGCAGAGGCCGTTTTGTCTTTCACCTTCACGCAGGAGGAAGTGAAAACTCTGCTGCTTGTTTGGTCCAATTTTCCATTCATTTACTTTTTCATATAATTTCCATAGCAGCAGAAGGTGATCCTAAATTGATTTAGGTGTTGTTGTTTTTTACTGGATGTCCGTGGCTCCTGGCTGACAGGCAGTGACCCGCCGTGACTCGTATTAGCCCGACGTACGGAGAAAAGGCAAAGGCCTCACCTGCATTCAGGCTTTAATTAAAGAGCAGAGAGGGCAGTGAAAGACGGGATAACAACGGAGCAGCGCTTTAAAGCAGCCAGTTCAATGTTCATTCTGGCAGATGTCGATGTTTGTAATACCTGGAATAAGACTGCCTTAAACTGCTCCCTTTAATGAGTTTCTCCTCCACACTGAGGCTGATTAGAAGATGCTTAAATGTGGATCACAAAGTGAAGATGCTCTTTTGGCAAGGAAAAGCATTGATATATTAAAAAAAACCCAAAGCTAACAGCTGTTCACTGAATATTTCAAAGGCAGAAACTCACATTTTATTACTTCCTGCCTTATGGAATAAGACAGACAACCGACTTACTTTAAAACAACTCACAACGCTGGGAAATGTTAGAACTGTTCTGGAAAATAAAGCAGAGATGGAGTTTTTTTTTTTTTTTTAAATGAACCGAGCTTTAACTTTATTTCTAACAATCCGGTTTAATCAGTAAAGATTTATGCGTCACTGAAAGAAAACACCACAAAGAAAGAAGATCTTAATTCAGGGGTGTCAAACATGCGACCCGTGGGCCAAAAGCGGTCCTCCAGAGGGTCCAGTAAAGATTACAGAGAAGACAGTAACTGCAAATAGCAAATTTAAAATAACTTCCAGAACATGACAAGTTGTTCTGATCAGAAAGTGAAACACTAGATGCTGTTCTGTTGTCATTTTGTGCCTCATTTTTGTCATATCTTGTCTTGTTTTTGTTGTATTTTGTCTGACTTTAGTCATTTGTCTCATGTTTTTGTCATTTTATTTCTCATTTTTGTCATTTTGTGTTTCCTTTTTTCTCACTTGTGTTTTTTGTCTAATTTTTGTCATCTTGTCTTTTGCTTTGTTTGTTGTTTTTTGCCTCATTTTTGTTGCCTCGCTTCTGTCTGTTGTCCAATTTTTCTCGCTTTGTGCTCGTTTTTGGAATGTTTTTCCTTGTTTTTGTTGTTTTTTTTTGTCTATTTTTGCCTGACTTTTGATGACATTGATCATAAAGTAAAATGCCAGATCATCAGCTCCAGATATCTGTGACTAAATATTCACATTCTGTGATCTGGAAGTTTTAGTGTGCAAATGATGAGCGTTTTTGTTTTTGATGCACTTTTTGCACTAAAACAAAGGAACCATTAGGAGTTGTGGTTATTTATAGGTTATCATTATGCTGTGATTTTACTGGTCTGGTCCACTGGAGAACAAACTGGGCTGAATGTGAAACCTGGACTAAGATGTTTTGACATCCCTGGCTTAATTGGAGATTAAAGCTGTTAAAGGTGACAGAACAAATAATCTCATCCTTTACTCAAAGTAGCAGCATAATGCAGAGAAATATGAGTGTTATTAGCTTCACTGGATTGCTTTCACTGCTGTTTTAAAGTGTAAGCAGTCTTTTGCATTGGCAAATGTGTGATTAATTTTAACTGTTTAAAACATTTAATCTCAGGTTTTGTGTACAATACAAGTAGTACAAAACAGAAACATTCCAGAAAAATAAAAATACTTCAAGCACCACATTTGATTAAATTGTTAGAATAAATGCAGATTGAATTAACTCACTAAATAATCATTAATTTGACATTTTGACACTTTTTAATGCAAAGTTAGATGCTGACTTTACACTTAGACGTAATATTTGACCTGACACTGGATAAAATGCTGACTAATGGAATGAAAACAAAGAAGTTTTAGAATTACGTTTCATAAAAATAGCAAAAATAGCTCAGTGAAACTAGCTGGTTTGGCACCGTTCCCACTCTTTCTGTGACTGCTCGATCTGAAACACACATATTTTTAAATACTACATGATTTAGTGCCAAATACCTACACCTGCTTTTATATTTCATTTCACCCCTAAAACTGTCGTTTCAGACGTGTTGATGCATCTAAGCTGTCATTTAATTTAATGTAAAGAGTTTGAACAACATTTAGAATTTTAAATATTGAAGAACACTGAAATCCATCTTCTGTCTCAGCGACATGAAGACTTTAATCTATTTAAGGTTAATTCTCTCTCTTTACCTCTGGAATGGCCGGCCTCCCAGCACCGGCTACCGGTTCAATACAAACTGATTTTAAGGTGCTTTTATTTGTTTAAAACGCCGTGTTGTCACAGCTCAGAACTCCTCTGCTCTGCTTTACCTCCAGGCATCGGGTAACTGATCCTCCATCAAGGCTGCTGGTATAAAAGTCTTTGCAATAACAGCTCCAAAGCTTAGGAAAAGAATTCCTCATTCAATGAAATGTTGCTCCTCTATTTACATTTTAAAGAAAATCTCAAGACATGCGTGTATTAAACGGCTTCTGGTTGCACTCAATGGTCTTTATTTTGAGGTATTTTGTAGCTGTTCTATTTTAGAACTTGATCTTACAAGCTGTTATCAAGTTTGTCTTTTTTTTGTACATTATACTTCATTTGACAGGTTTCAATGTTTTCTGTCTTCCTTTTTGCTCATATTTCTGCTGTGGCCTGACTGACGCATGACTTTGTTTTATCAGGTTAAACTGCTAAACTAAATTATCTCCGTCTAAGGTTGTGAATAATATTGTTGGTCGTTGAGTTTAGCATCATTTTAATCCCTATCTGTGTTTTAAGTTCTGCTACGGCTTGTGATGCTTCCTGTTGTTCCATATTTACACCTGCTAAAAATAAAGTGCAGCAGCTGTGGAGCTAACTGAATTAACTCATCAGATTAGCATTAAGTAATTTGCCACATTTAAATGCAAGGTGATACGGTTAACTCATTAGACCTGGTTAATAGCATTTAAACTGAGATGACCTTGAATTACATTTCACATACGCTCAATGTAAAACTGCAGGACCTTTTGTGTCATAGTTGACATTGTAGTGATATCCAGTCATTTTTTATTAAGAAGTGATTGTTTCCATAATACATAACTGTGGAATTTGTAAAGACATGATCATAACGAACATAAAAACAGTCATTTTGTTTTACTTATAATAAAAATGTATGCAGATATATCCCATGGACTTCAACAGTCCCTCAATTATTAACTGACTCTGACAGCTACTGGAGCTGAATTTCCAGTCTCTGTATTAATGCTAACCCCAAAAACATGTATTTCTGTATTTATAATATGATTCTATACAAATAAAACTAATTCCTACATCTGCAAAGAAATATTAGTAGTCAGGTTTAATGTTTAATTTGAACGTAAACGTGTCATTTTTGGAGCTTCTGCCACAGCTTGTGAACTAACATCGGCTTACATACATCTGCTAAATATAAAGTGGAGCAGCTGTGAAGCTAACTGAATTAGCCCATCAGATTATCATTAACCTGCTAAATAACCACATCTGAATGCAAGGTGACACATTTGACCTGACGCTTGATAAAATGCTTCTTAAAAATCATGTAAACTGGAAGAGTTTGATTCACATTTTACAGAATAATTACAGCAAAAGGATTTAAGCTCGTTTAGCATAGTTTCTAATTTGTCTATTACTGCTAACTCTGAAATATTTTTGTACTGTATGACGTTATGCTAATTTGACATGTTCAAAAACCCCATTTAATAAAATGCTGTTCAATATCATGGAAATTCAGAATATTTTAAATAAAAAAACAATATCTCCTAAATAAAAACACAGTCCTATCTCTTTCTACTATATTCTCTCTTATTTCTATTCTATTACTGGCGGTGTACCACCTCATTTGAACCTTTAAACTGTATTCTCTGCTACAGCTTCTGATGCTCCACTGACTTTCTGCTGGCTAACATTTACAATTCTTCCATTTAAAGCCGAGCATCTGTGGAGCTAATTGAATTAACTTAGCAAATTATCATGAACTTCCTAATTTGACGTGTTGAAAGAAACCCAATTTGATCGACTGCTGTTTAATATTTTGTGAACCAGAAAGATTTTGAATTGTATTTCACAAAAATAACTATAATGGCTTAATTAATAAAATGAGCCAGGTTAGCATAGCTGCCACTTTCTGTATCACTGCCAACTCTAAAAACTTTAGATTTCTATGAGGTTAATCAGATTTTGTGCAAATTAAACAATCACATCTGCAAAGGATTGATCAATTAAATCCTTAAAGGTGTAAGTTTTGGAAGCAAAAGTAGTTTTACATCTAAATGCACCTGTGTAGCCAAGTGAATTAATTATTCTTTAACTCGTCAAATTTGATCTGACACTTGATCAAATGCTGTTGAATCTCATGTAAACTGGGAATATTTTGAGTTACATTTCGCAGAAATAAGAAAAATGAATCAATAAAATCAGCTTGTGTAATTTTAACAGATGGTTCCCGGTCTTTCTGTGAATATATTAATATTAACATCAGTCATAATGAGCACTTTCAGCTTAAATAATTCTGCCTGACTACATGAACACTGACTGCATTTAGTTCTTCATGTAAGATGTTATTTTCTTATTAATAAAACACCTGCATCCACAAAGAACTCTACATTTGATCAGTTATGCTAAAGCCTGTGAAGCTACATTGGCCTCCTGTTTGCATAAGTGCTTATTTTTGCTTTGCACACGTTCAAATCTGCACAACTCCAGAGCCTCGACTCCGTACGACGCTCCTCGGTCCAACAAAGTTGAGCAAATAATTTGCTTCTGACTAGCTTAGCACAAACTTGGAGATGAACTTCCAACCCGATCCTGATGAATGCACTGGGGTGAGATCACACTCTAAATCATTCATGGCACTCGCACAGAATGAGGGCAGAACAGCAAAGTAGACGATTCGAGTGCCAAAGCCTCGGTTCCTTTTACCCCGTTGGCCTCCACGTGAAGCCTGCAATTCTGCAACAACAAATCACATTCTGACGTTTGAGGGATTTCAAGAAATACACCAATTTCCCGCTCAAAATACCAGAGCGGCACACCCTTTTGTGTTCCCGCTGTGGTTAATTGTCATAGTGAATTAGGATTGGGCTAATGTGGCTTTCTTAGCGGGCCGGAGGCTGCAGAGGCAACACTGGGATGCGGTCATGTGGGGGGAAAAAAGTTGGTAAAACACAGGGATTGGAGAAAAAAGCCCATTCTGGGATTTAGCTGTGCCATACAAGTGGAAGGAGAGAGCATCCTGGATTTTCCCCAGCTGAACACTAAGCCGCGGTGGCTACGCTAAGATGTCTCAAGCTTCCCGTATAGAAATAAGCGGATAACTTGGCATGGTTTGGTACAGCACAAATCTATGACCCAGAATTACTAGTGTCTGACCCAAAATAGACTGAGAAAGGACCGTGTTCCTGTACAAAAATGTGAAAAGACAAAGAGTGCAGGATCACTCGTTCTTTGCAAAAACGAAAAGGAGTGATCGCTCAAATCCAATGGCTCTTTTATTTTCAAAAAGCTTCACTTAAGTATTTACAGTTTGTGCAAAAACATTTAAAGGTTTCAAGGACTTTACATTGTAAGTTCAACCTCAAGGCACATACATGGAACAACATCAATATTTCATCATGAGAACAGAAATTTTTAACTTTGGTTCCTAAGAAAACGTCTCGGTGTGGATGGCTAACGTAACACTGCGGTGTCTCGATGAGAATCCAGACGCCAGGATGGCAAAGTATCCCAACATAGCCATTTTACATGCACTGTAAAGTTCCTGCCTGCTTCCACTAAACCACATAAAAACCTTAGCATGTGGTCGCTCACGCTGTTTCTTAACCACCTCTCGGAAAAGAAAAAAAAAGGAAAAGATTTGAAAGTCCAAACCCTGGTGTGACAAAAATGAAAGGCTATGAAGCTAAATACAGTACATGCAAAAACTCTTGAATGAATATCGCTGGCTAATAGATATTTGCAGCCTGCGGGAAGAAAAGGTGACTTTAAACCTATTCAGCTTCATGTGTTCCGTCTGTCTCAGTGATTAAACATAATTATTTCAACGCGATTCAATGGGCTTTAAGGGAAATTACTTCTCGGCACCCTGAAACAGCAATAAAACCGACGCTCGCAGTCTGTAATATGTTTTGTGTAATTCCATTGGTCACGGCGCCGCGGCCGCCTTCTTTCATCAAAATTAAGAGTAATATTCGCTGCAAAACAACCAGCGCAGCTCCTTTCCCAGCCTGCTCCAATCATTAGCAATGCACCACTTCATTTCTGGCACTACGGAGTCTCTCGTTAGCTACTGTGTGTCGCTCTTCCTGTTATTGTTGCCGCAGTCGGTTCGGAGAAATGTGCTTTCGGTTCAGCATTCGTGTTGCCGTCTCTTTATGTCTCATCCTCTCTGCTGCTTTCTCTTCCTCACACTTTGCTCCCTCTCCAGCTAATCATTCAGTCCTGCATAAAAGGTAAGGCAAATATCTGTCTCCGTTACACATTCACAGACAGGGGAGATGCTAGACGTTGCAATGGTTTGACCTGACTTGCTTGATCCACAAGTGACTTAAAATAGGGCTTTCTTTTAAAATCGAGAAGCGAAAACAACAGAAAAAAAAAAACAGCATCGGTTGTACATGTTCAAGTGTCGCTGCGTGGGATCATGGTCAGCTGGCGCCGCATGAAGCAGAACCACGCCACGAACTGTCGGCGAGGCGCTCGGCAGGGTTGATCTGAGCGCGGGGCAGGGCGGCCCGGTGGGTGTCGATGGACGGTCTGGATGTGTCTGATATGTGGATATTAGTAGAAATAAAAAAAGTGGAGATGCTTTGATAACCACAGAAGATATTAATAAAGCCATGAAATCATCCAAACCTATCATGAATACAAGTCGAGGTGAAGTGGAGGTTATCTGGTGATGGTGGTGGCACAAATGAACGTATTTTACATTTTTGTTAACTCTCATATCTGTGTGGTAAATATGAAGCTACAGCTGAGAGCATGGCCTGGATGTAAAAGATGGACGTAGCAACTGCGATGTTTTGCCTTAAAAGTCATGTTTTTGCAACCAGATGTGATAAGTAAGGGTTGGACTGAACTGAAAGCTCGTGGAAACGGTGGTCCTGCTTGGAAACAGATCACTGTTTGTTATACTTTAAATGGAACCATAACCGATAATATAATGCTTGAAATTAGTGATTGAGTCTTTAAATTCATCAGTGCAGTGTTTACCAAGTGGAGCTGCAAGAATTAATTGACTATTTGATATTTAGGTCTACTAAATAAACAAAATATTGTTGGGTTGTGGTCAGAATGAGACATTTGAGAAACACAATTTTTTTTTTTACCATTTTATCAACCAAACATCTAGTCGATTAATTGACAGAGACAACAATCATTAGTGGCAGCCCTGATACCGAGGTAACACATGAGAAATAGAATCATTTTCTCCTTGATTTCAACAGAATCAAAATTCCTGCTGCAGCCAGAGGAGAGGCCCCCTGCTGGCTGCTAGAAAACATGCAAGTATGGAGCATAGATGAAGGCTGGTTAATTTAGCTGGAAAAAGGAACGTCCAAAACTACCAGCAGCTAAAAAGATCACTAATTAGCACATTAGATCGCATCACCAAACTGATGTAAAAATCTAAAACTGATATGATTTTTTCCTACCTTAAGGAAACGCTAAGCAATTTCTGTATCGTGACTATGAAGCTACAGGTGAGACTGTATATAAAAGATGGGCGTAATGATCTCCATTGGTTTTATGGAATTGCATGACTAGTGAGGGGTATATCTGGATGAAAACTCGATGACACCATGCATACCCATACGACAGCGATGCCTGCCCATCCTTAAAACACACCATGCTTTCTTGTCTATTTTATTCCATATGGGACCATAACTTTAAAAACTAACATCATGTTGTATTGAAGGAGGCTCGAAATCAGCAACTAAGACCATAAACTTATTTGGAAAATGTCTGCTGAGAGAACAAATCAAATGAGAAGTAGGCCATTTTCTCATAGACTTCTATACGATCAGACTTCACCCCCTGCTGGCTGGAGATGGAATGCCAGTTTTAGTCACTTTTTGTTAGACCCAAATGCTACGTCCATGGTTTAGCACATTTTATGACTGGTTAGCTTTGCTGGAAATATGTTGGAAAAGAGCCAGTCTAGTTCTGTCTAAAGCTCATTAATTAGCACATTACATCATATTTGTTTAATTCATACACAAAGTAATGTGTAAAAATGACACATGCTGGTTTCACGTCAGGTTTTGTTGCCTTTGGACAGATCTAGACTGGCTGTTTCCTTGTTTCCAGTGTTTATGCGAAGCTAGGCCTCATTTTCAGCACACAGACATCACAGTGATTTCAATCATCTCAGGTAACTCTCATAAAACTACTTTAAATATTTTCTATTGCCTTTTTAAGTGCTTCTAGAAACATGACATTCCAATTAAGGCTGAATGAAAACTAAATCTGAAGACATAGAATGAAACTAAATGACACGTTTGGACAGGTGATTGAATTCTTTGATGGTGTTCGTAGTTAGACAGGTTTTAAGCACCGAGGCCGGGCACGTCTCAAATTAAAGTCCGTGTGATCGTGATCTGAGCTATTGCTGGAAATACAGTAAGTGCAGCTACTTTTAAAGATACTCCGACAGCTGAGGTAAATCCTCTCGGAGATAATCCCGACACTCTGGAATAACACGAGTACGAGCCCTTGAGAAATCGTTCTGCTTTAAGCCCAGTTTGTCTGCCGTGTAGAGCGTGTTCGAGCAGCCTCGCAAAGAGTTAAAAAACCCAGCAGGAGCCTCATGCAGCCAAGTGAAAATAAGGTCTACATATTTTCTCCCTTTTTTGGTTGAGGATTATGGGAAGAGGGAGGGAAGGGGGGGGGGGGTTCTTTTAAGCTCGGGCCCTCAAAATAAAATCATGTCAAGTCAAATAAAGTCTTCTTAAGAGGTGCATAATGAAGACCTCTCACTGGCACCTCACATGCAAAGAGCTGCCACCACAGCCTACGAGCTGAAGGGCAGGGAAACTGTTTTAATTGAGCCCATGCAGGGATCAGAGCAGAGTCAGACACAGGCAGGGACAGAAAACAGGGGAAATGTGGGCAGGCTGAGCGAGAGCCATCCTTGCAGAAGGTGCATTGTTCAGGTGAGCGTAGCGAGAATGAAATAGGCCGTTTGGTGAGCGTGGATACAAGGATAAATGACGAGGGGTTTGATGAGGCGCAATCATGGGCGGGGCGCCATCTTACTGGTATAATTTCATAATTTATCAGAAAGTCTAATGAACGCCGGTACCGGGATGAAATAAGTGAGTGTATAATTACGTGTGAGCCGTCTGAAAATCCATCACATCTCTCTCTCACACACACACATGCACAGAGGGAGGAACCATCATCCCATAACAGACCACAGTGGTGAAAATCCATATCATTTAGCCACCAAACGCGGAAAACACTGTTAGTTTTAAATGATTCCACATCATTAAGTAGCTCGATGAGCAAGAATACGCCACACAATGCTGTTTGAGCGTGAGTAATGCCGTCTGGGTAATGGGCTCCAGGGGAACGGTGGAGGTAAAGTGATCGCTCTGCCCTCTCTTTCTCTGCCCCACTCATGTAGCGGTGAGGAAAACTGCCCCCTTGTGGCCTCACTCGCCAAAACAGAGGGGGAAAAATACATTTTCCAAGAAGGATCTGCAAGTCTCAGCACCTCATTAGACACAATCACCCTTTGTTGCTTTAATGCTCATGCTAATAACTGAATTTGCTGAAAATAGCACGTCCTCTCTCTTTTCCAACAGCGTCTCCAGGCTAATCCCACCTTCACTCCACTGTAAACTAGCAGAACAAAGATGCTTTTAGTGTGACTTTTGGGAAATCTCAGCCGAGGCTTTTCAGCAGCACCGATGACATTCCCCCCTCACGGCCTTCCACATTCCCCTACATGTGATCGCTCATTTCCTGCCTTGCTACCATTAATAAGAAAGTGCACTTCAATTCTTTTTTACAACACCAGTGCTATACTTCCACAGCGCTCTAATCAGCAGTGTTTGGATTTCCCCTGTGCTGTGTTGTCTTTTACCGCTGTTCTGTTGTACCGGGGAGGGTGTGCGGGGTTTCAAAGCGCAAAGAAAAGGCCATATTTTTGCTTCTGTGGTTAGCAAAGTATCCCAGCCCTCTGAAGCGCCCCCCCCAAACATTTCCAAGGCTGACAGCGTTTTTGTCAGAAGCTACACCCAGGGTGCCGTGATTGTACACATCCATGTTCATGTACAGTACTGACCATTAAAACAACTTTCAAAACCCTGCTGGTTATAAAAAAAGAAACACTTGTATCTCTTCTTCTAGGAATAAAAAAGATAGCAGAGAATCCCACATTATTATCCACAGTATAAATTACATCGTAGACAGAACTTGGAAATATATATAGTACAGTTATATTTCACTAGAATCTTTATATTTTTGTTGTCTACACAAACGGTGTATGTGTGTGTCTTTATGCGAGTGTTTCTGGCGTGTGAGTGCGTGTGTGTGTGTGTGTGTGTGTGTGTGTGTGTGTGTGTGTGTGTGTGTGTGTGTGTGTGTGTGTGTGTGTGTGTGTGTGTGTTTGCCGCTGTACTGTGTGCTGCTGCATCACGTGTGGCAGAACTCTGTACTGGGCACGTTGCTGCTCTTGCAGTAGGCTATGCTGTTGTTGCTGAGGTGACAGTCTCTAAATCCAATGCCCCCGTTGGGCGTGTAGATGGGCTGAATGCGGAAATCTCCCTTGAGCAGCTGCTCATTGTTCAGCGCCACTATCTGGAAACTGGTCTCAGTCATCTCCAGAATGGAGTTATCCTTCTTGGTCCCAGCCTCGCAGTAGTCGTCTTTTCTCCTGCCGCGGTTGTATTTCCACTTGGTCGAAGACGACCGGCTCTTCCTGTGCATGTGCCAGCAGAACAGGCCGAGCAGCGTCACCAGGATGATAAGAACCGCGCCGCCTATGATCCCCGCCATTAGCAGCGTCGAGTTGATGCTGTCCTGAGGAGCTTGTTCTCTGCCGGGAGGCTTCGTAGACGCGGGAGCCTTGGTCCTGGCCTCGGAGCAAACCGTATCCTCTCCGGGCCTGTAGGAGTTAAGGGTGTCCAGAACGTGCACGCAGATCCGATACACTGAGCGCGGCTCCAGGTTGGTGAGGCTGACGTGCCGCCGGTCCCCGTTCACCGTCCTCTCCCGCATCCCTTCGTTTATTTGGCTTTGGCCCCGTTTGACCCAAGTGACCTTGTAGGCTGTGACGGTGAAATACGAAGCCCAGCTCACCTCGATGCTGGTAGAGTTCACCACGTGGAAGGAGATCTGAAGGGGGTCCTCGTAAGGAGGCAGGGGTCCAGGGGGGTTGTTATGGATTGGAGGTAAAGGAGGGGAGGGGGAGTCGAAGTAGTAAGGGGCGGATGTGGTGATGAGGGTGGAGATCATGGTGGTGACAGGGGTGGTGGTGGGTGGGGGAGGGGGTGTGGAGCGGAGGGTGGGCCAGGGCGGCTGGTCGGGGTGAACGGGGCACTCGATAATATCCAGCGTGAGCTCTCTGATTGTCATGCCACGCACCTTCTCCGGACTCGAACACACGAACCCTCGGGCGTTGATGGAGGAAGGCAGGGATTTGAGCCACACCACCACCCACTTCACGGCGCAGTCGCAGCGCCATGGGTTGTTTCGCACTATTAGGTGCTTCAGGCTCGACAGGCCATCGAACACGCCCTGCGTCAGAGTCTGAAGCTGGTTGTTGGAAATATCCAGCTTTTCCAGCCTGTTCAGACCTGCGAAGGCCGCCACAGGGATCTGGTCGATCTGGTTCTCCTGCAGGCTGAGTTTGACCAGCGACTGGCTGGGCAGGAGGGGAGGGGGGAAGGTGAGCGAGTTGCGGGCCAGGGCCAGCTCACGGAGGGTGGCCAGGTCCTGGAAGGTCCCTGGAGCGATGCCCTCGTCCGTCAGCAGGTTCCCGTCCAGCAGGAGGCGCTGCAGGCGTGTCACATTCTGGAAAGCCTCCTCTGCAATGACAGCAATGCGGTTCTCGTCCAGCCGCAGCTCCTTCAGGTCCTCAGGAAGGCCAATGGGAACGCTGCTTAAGTGGTTCTTGGTGAGGAAGAGGAGTTTGAGGCTTACCGCCTCCCTAAAGGCCCCTTCTTCCACCCCTACGGTGGAGATGGAGTTATCATCCAGGTGAAGCTCCTCCAGCTGAGTCAGCTGGGCCAGCGCTGCCCTGGAGATGGTCTGGATATTGTTCTCCTGGAGATGCAGGACCCTGGTGTTTTTGGGCAGATTGATGGGGAATTCATCCAGCTGGTTGCCATAGAGAACCACAGTCTCCACAGAAGCCAGATTGTGAAGTTCCATAGGGAAGCCAGCATTGTTGATCTGGTTGTTGTGTAGGTAGAGGACCTTGTAGCCCTCCTGCATCCCCAGAGGCACTGATGTCAGGCTGCGTTCGTTGCAGTACACAAACGATTTGTCACAACGACACTCCTCCGGGCAAGAGGCACCCGGGCTGAATTGCATTTGGAGGCTTAGGATGACAGTCAACCAAAACTGCAGGAATGAAGCCCAATCTTTATTCCAGGGTCCAGCCAGAAACTCCATAGTGGAAAAACAAAACAGGAAAATGGAAACCAACAATAAAAAAAAACAAAAACAAATCTGAAAATCAGGAAGGCAATGACGTATATATCCACCAAAAACCAGAGCCACGAAAAGTCCACCTAGAACAGTTTGGTAATGATGCAGTTAGCTGGGGAAAGAGCAGGAAACCGTGGGAGTAATCCTGTAAATGCTAGTCCTCAGCTGAAGAGCGATGGTCTCATTAGTGGTGGCCAGTCCTCTGACTGACTCCATCCATGCTGAGACATCAGACCATAGCAGGACTCTTCACTCGCTGCTCCATGCAGAGCTCAGCCAGGGCCAATTTGAAGCCACGCAGTAAGAGAGCCACCGCAGGCTCCACTTGCCTGTCCGTCACACACTGCTGGTCCCCGACCAGGGCAGAGTCCAGGGGGGGTGACATTTGGATCCACAGACCTGTGGGAAAACAAAGAAAAGCTAGATGAGTATTTTCAGGGGTGGCCTGTTCTCGGAAAAAAGGGGCCTCTCTGTTCCCTCCTTCGCTCTGTCTCTTTATTTAACATACAAACACGCACATACCAACCATCCGGCCTTCGTTCTCACTCTTTCCTTCTCCCCCAAAACATAAAGACGGAGTCACAAAACACACCGTTCACTGCTCATGTCAAATTATGCACTGGCCATGTTAAAAAAAGCGTCTGATAAATATTCAGAACAGCTCTTGCACATCCGGTTTCACAGACATAAAGAAGGCTTTTATCCCCCTGCGCTCTATCAAAGGAGGTAATAGAGCACTGCAAGGACACACACTCACGGATTCACGAGGGTTCTCAGCAACATCACTGTCGCCTAATGGAAAACATGCTAAAATAAGATAAGGCTAATGAAGACATCAGTTCTCTGTGTGCCAACATGGAAGATATTTCCAGGGCAGCAACAACCAAAAAACAACAATACAGCAGAAAACAAGCTGCTACTGCTGGCTTTTTTCCCCCCCTCTTTCCAGCTGCTTGAGCCGACATAGTGGGCAGAGGTACACGAGTAAACACACAGGCGTTTACAGTAAACACAGGCGATTGTTTCTGCCGGTGGCCTGAGGAGGAGCTCGTTATTACGTGCAGGCCTGAACCCACCGTCGTCAAACTCAACACTTAAGGCTGGTGGAGATTACAAAACAAAGGAGAGGCAGTCGAGGAACAGAGACGCCACAGATCAACTCCTCCTCCTCCTCCTCCTCCGCCTGGAGTGACATACACGAGCTGTCAAATGAAATGGGATTGGAAAATAATTTAGTCCCTCCACCTGCGATAAATGATCGATACGGGGCTGTTTCTCAGCACGGGGAGGTTTGTTGTAAAGCACAAGGCCACTGGATTACAGTAGAAGCCACAGATCCATTATTTCAACTTTTATGAGCCATCAAACATCTCCTCTCCCTCTCCCCTCTGGCATGATTGAAAGACAGTATTTGTCATCTGTAGCTTTGAGCTTAACCAGAGCTCCACCCTGAGTCAGAGCTGGATGACACAATGATGGGAAACGATGGGTTGAATGTTAAGCACAGGGGCGACCGTGAGCCTGGGTTAAGGCTTCCTGCAGCGTCTGGAGCCACACAGTTCAGAAAATGAGAAGAATTCTAATATTTTCTGGGGACCAATTTTACATTTCTAAAAAAAATCTGATTCATTTCGAGTGCCAGCCGTGACTGACAGGGAGCTGTATTTTGTAAAGATGAGAAAAAACACACTCCTCTCCATGCATTCGCAGCCTTGCTTCTTTAAGATTCCCTGCCTTGTTTGTTGACTAGATGGAAGCCTGCATGGAGCTCTTTGAGATGGAGAAACAATCCTTTGACACAACCACACATACATACTCTCTGATCTACTTTTCTAAATTGAAAGAGCTAAATTTAATCAAATAAGCTTCAGGGGAGGTGGTGGTGGTGGTGGAGGGAGGGATAAGCAACCACATGAAGTGATAAAATGTGCTGCCACAGCGGCAGAATCAACAGCAGAAGGCAGCAGCATCAAGATTATTATAGCTGCATAAATAAAATGTCAGTGAGAATCCAAAGAACAGCAGCACGAGTTCACCTCGCGACACCAAAACTGACAAACTGCGGACAGGAGTGAGTTTAGAAAGACTTTCACGCCCTTTCTCACCTCTTTTTTTAATTTAGTTTCCAGTCCAGGGAGCACAGTTTCACACCAGCAGATGAACGCTGTGATATGCGGCCAGGACAATCCGATTAGAAGTGGATTTAGCGACAGAAAACGCAATTAAAAGTTTAAAATGGATAGGAGCGTTTAAGAGGCGATAAGAGGAGGATCAGGTGGACTTCAAAGGCTGCCCAGTGTTCATCTGAATGAATTATTACAAAGGAACGAATTGAAAACCGTGCAGAGCATTGAGTGTGAAAGAAAAAAGGAGAGAAGAAAAAAAAGTCAGGTTTTTCTCTCGGGTTGAAAAATGTGCACTGCCGTGATCCTTAACCCGATGAAATGTCTAATTAACCCACAAATAAATAGCGTTTTATTTAAATGATCTCTGAATTAAAGTGAGAGGATTAGGCTGTGTGCAGCTCCATGGGTGGATGTGCGTTATGAGGCTGTCTGCTGGAGCTTTCTGCTCCGTTTCATGTGAAAAGTAGCCGATTTATATGCAACTCAGGCCTGGCCTTAATTCTCCCCAGGTTCGGGTGCAGAAGCAAACATCCAGCCTACCTTTGGCGAGCCTTTATCCATCGCAAACCCCGCTACGGCATTCAACTTTTCCCCTTTTCTTTCCGCCTCCGTCCTTCATGCGGTCCCGCTGTATGACCGTGCGTAAAGCTCTGCTCGGTGCGTTCCGATCAGCAGCCCGGAGAGTCCACGGAACGGCATATTCGGCTGCATGGGTCCTTCCACTCGGTCTGTGTCCGTCCGCACTTTTTTCCCTCTCTTTTCCTTTTTTGTAAATTTTGTTTTACCGTGTGCGTTTCCCCTCCGATTTAACTCAACACCGTCTGCGGCGCGTAAGGAGCGAAGGAAGCAGCGGCAGGCACTTCTCCTCTTCCACTCTCTGCTGCCCGAACGGGGAGGACGCGCTCGCCGAAGTGTCCGCCGCCTGATCCGCCGCGGGCCATGACGCGGGGACCAGCTGCGTCCGTCCCGGTGGCTGCGCCGTTCGGCTCGGGGGGAGGGAGGGACGGAGGTGGAAGCTCAAACTTGCCTTTTTGGTGGCTGCGCGGCTCGGAGCTCCGGACTCCCTCAGAGTTGTTTTCTTAGATGGATTCAGTTGATAGTGCGACGTGTGTGCTCTGCTCACCTCTCTCTCTCTCTCTCGCTCTCTCTCTCTCTCTCTCTGTGTCTCCCCCTCTCGTCCCTCCTTCCTCCCCTCCTCCTCCTCCTCAGAATGAAGAATGCATCTCCTCCAGCAGCTCCGTGATGGCTTTAAGCCACAGATCCTCCCCGCTGCCCTCACACTGCAGAAAATAGTTTGTCTCTCAACACTCCTGATCTCCTGCGTGCTCTTTATTTTTTTCTACCTTTTCATCCTAATCTGAGCTCTCCTTTGCATTTTAATTCTCCACTGGATCCTCTGTGCCACCAAGTCCCTGATTGTAAGCTCTGAGGATCACTTTAACTTGTGTTCTTTTTGTTTTTATTCCCGCTGCCCTACAGCTGGATAATCAGCCCCAGAGCGCAGCGCAGCCTCGCCTCCACCGGCCGGACTCTGCCGGTGATGTGAGGCGTTCAGACACACGCTGACAGCCTCGGTAATTTCATCTGACGACTCCGCTGCTGCCGCTGCTTCTTTCTTGTCTCTCTGTTACTGATTCAGCAGTGCACCGCTGCTCAGAGCGGGAGCGCGCACCGGCACGTTCGTCTGCATCCACTCGGTTTATTAATGCGCGCGCACCCGTGTTTTTTTTTACACCCCCCCCCCCTCGCTTTTGAGGCTAAATGCGCACACGCTTGCTGATGTTTTAATGAGCACAGCTTTGTTCGTGCGTGTTGTTTGGCTCTCAAACACATAAAGAACATCTTAAAGCCAAACTGGGATAAAAGTGAAACTAGTCGAAGTAACGCGTCTTATTCCAACAGAGAAAGCATTCAACTGCTTCAGCTCAGTGAAACTGGACTGATTAGCAGCTGGAAGATCCTGCTGACTCACTTCTAGTGCTACTATAACCATAGAATGGGCATTATTAGAGGCATAGAATAAAGTTGCTCATTTAAAATCACTTTACAAGGACATGTTTTGGTTAAATTTGCCTGAAGGACGACATTTGTGCTTTCATTTTATTTATTTATTGTAATGACAGTGCCAAGAGCCTCCTAGGCCACTCGACAGCCATCTTTGTAGTCCCCCCAGGCAGGACGAGGCCTCAACCTAAATGAATGGCAGAGAGATCTAAAACTGCAACTTTCACTATTCTCCAGGATGTAAAAACTGCATAGAAATGTTGTGAAATTATTCACCTCCTGATTAGTTTTGTGCACTCAGACCATTCTGTGACTGCACCTTGCTACTGTTCTGCAACTGTGAGAATAAAACTCCCTGATTTGTTTGCATTTCTTTAAACCAGGGGCTTCAAACTCATCTTGGTTCAGCCCAATTTGATCTCCAGTGGACCAGACCAGTGAAATCAGAGCAGAATAACCTAGAAATAAGCTATAAACTCCAAATCTTTCCTTTGTTTTAGTGCAAGAAAGTACATTCAGAAAATGCTCACATTTAAGGAAGTATCTTTTTACAAATCATCATGAACAACCTGAAATTTATCAAGAAAAATAAATTCAGTTTCGACATTGTGCCTCAGTTTATCATTTACACATTACAACTTAAAGCAAGACAAACATGAGACACAAAACGACAAAAGCGAGAAACAAAATGACAAAAAATGAGACAGACACGAAAACCCCCCAAAAAGAGACAAAAATCTGACCAAAAAGTTATAAAACTGCAAAAAAATGGACAAACGACAAAGACACAAAATGACAAAATAAGACAAAAAAACACAAGCGAGACAAAAACGAAAAACTAAACAACAAAAACAAGAAACAAAACAATAAAAACACAAACAATGACAAAGTCAGACAAAAAATTAAACATAAGACAAAACATCACAAAAACATGAGACACAAAGTGACAAAAGAACAATTTTACTATTTTACTTAATGATCCAAACAACTTGTCATGGTCTAGAAATGATTTTAATTTTCTAGTTTCACTAATTTACAATCTGCAGTTAATGTCTTCTCTGTAATTTTTCCACTTTGAGGGCCGGATTGGACCCTCTGGAGGACCACTTTTGGCCCATGGGCCTCATGTTGGACACCCCTGCTTTAAACCAACCAGAGTCCTAGTAAGTAGGGCTGAATAGGGAGGAATACTGTCATTAAAATAGATAATCCACCACAAATACAACTCTCAGCTCTGCCTTGCATGATCCAAATACCCCCAAAATGTGAAATCTTCAGTGCAGTAGAATGCGGTTTGGATGTTTTTGCTGTGGCTTTCCATTTGAAAGGAAATGGTAACATGTAAAAACGAAAAGAAGGGAGAAAAAGTTGACAAGTCGCACGTTTTCTCTTGTAGACGATCATAAAGTAATTCCTCAGAAAAACTGCAATAAAATCCAGGCCCAAATAACACTGGCAGGAGCCGCTTCTTAGACTTTGATTCCCGACAATCAGTGCGTCATAAAAATCATGCAGGTGGAGCATAAAAGTGGCGTCAACTATTGAGTGAGCAGCTCCAAGAGCAGTAAAAGTGAACAGACCTATGATTACTGATACAAAATGAGGCCACCTGCGATTTGTAAACAGCTTAAAAGCACAAACATGGTGATAATATGAACCTATCACCTGCAAGTCCGCACCGCTGGTCTAATCTGATCAAATAGTTTGATGACTCTGCAACTAAAACAAGCTTTAACAACCCTGTGCTTGAATCAGTCCAGCGTGATTGTCGGGATGTTTCTCGGTTCAGCGGTCGCAAAGGAGACAAGTGGCTTTTTGGGGAGAGGAGTGGGACATCTGTCATATAACCACCATCTTTGGTGTCGCAAAAGCCTGTCATAGATTCTTTAAATGTCAAGTCTCTCTTTCTTACACTCATAACCTTCCAAAGTCAATCTCTACCCACCTTTGAGGTCAGATCAAGTCTTGCTAAATCAACAGTCCGGCCAATGGAAGACTTACATGTGACAAAGTTGACGATCAAGACCAAACGCAAGTCTGTAATCATTTTGGCCCTGTTTACACGAGGACGCTTGCAGGTAAAAACGTCAAAATATTTCAACAAAACACTCTATCATTTATATGAGAACGGCGTTTTGGGGGCTTAAAAACGCAAAAATTTGAAACCGGCCTCCAGAGTATAAAAGTTGAAAACTCTCCACCATTACGTTTCCGTCTAAACAGCAAAACGCAAAACTTTGCCGGAAAAAAACCTTTGCCGAGATCTGACCACGTTGCGTACGCGACACATACGTGCGCCGGTGCTTTGGTTTGCCGGCCGGTACAAGGACGTAAACAAAGATGTCTGATTATTTTGTGGCTTTGTGGTCCAAAGTGGTTCGAAGCAGTAGTTCGACCTCTTCGTCTGTCCAAACAAAGTTCTTCTTACTAGTCGCCATCTGACATTTACCGTGGCGGAGATCTGAAAAGGGAGATAGTACGCATGTGCGTAGACATGGCGGAGTTTTATCACAGCGCCACCTAGCTGCCTGGGATGCATATCCAATTCCACACACTACAGAGTCACCGTATATACGCAGATTTCCTTCAAAACCGCTCGTCTAAACGTGAAATAAAAAGTGAAGACAAGACGCCACTTTTGCGTTTTCTGTTAAGATGGTCCTTGTATAAACGTAGCCTCAGATGCTATATTTCTATTTAAAAGTGTCATCTTCAGCAACCAAAGTTCCTCCACATTCTCAAAAATTCAACAGTCGCTGGCATGTGACAAATGTTGAAATGGTTTAAGATTAGCCAGTTTTTCGGTTTGGGTAAAAAGGACACATTTCTGAGGCGCATTCAAAAGAAAATCTGAAATGAACAACCACTGTGAGTCTTTGAAAGCAGCATCAGAAACATGTCATTTTTAAAATTTGGATGAAATTAAAGTCAGGTTTTGGCTCTTACAAACTTGCTAGTTTCCGTTTTCCAAGTGAAACGCAAACTTAACAGCACAATGTTGAACGTGGCGAAGGGACTGACAACTGATTTCTGGTTCTAAAGACAAAAAACCCCCCCCACATATCAGTGTTTAGAGGCTACAGTGTGCAAAGAACTACAGCACCTCGGACATATCAGATGTCGAATGCAGAAGGTTCAGGACTGCTTCCACACATGTGACCCAAAATACTTCTAGCTCGGGTGCTGTTATAATTTATATTTCCTCACACAGGAAAGAAAGAACATATGAGGCACTCACATGCTCCTTTAAAAGCACTAAAGCTGCCGTGTTGTGTGTTTGTGGAGGTCAGGAGGGCACCAAGACTCACAAGATCCCCACAGGTCAGCAGGTGCCGCGCTGCCTTTGATCCCGGCCTCCAGTTGCCACACAGCATTAATGTTTGACTCCCGGTGACCTGCTTCAGCACACGTCCAACAAATCCTCACAGCTCCCGTTTAAATCACCGCCCGTCGTCTGGCGCACGTGCGATCCACATCCAACGCGTCAAACCCTCCACGAGGCGACTCGGTTGTTCTCAGTGTTCGCCTTTCATGTTTCATTTCGGCTGCCGTGTCCCAGAGACGGCAAGGCCCAGTCCACAACATTTAATTCCTTCATAAATCAAGCTTCTGTGCGCGGCATGAATTATTGATTGAGTGAATTTAGAGGAAACAGCCTATTTTTATTCTCTCCTTGATGGACATGTTTTGCAGCCTCTGTTCCCGCTCGCTGCAGCGCTACGGAACGTCTCTTTCCAGCTCGCAAATGGGGATGAAATGACAAGACAGTCGGACGGGACGAAGATGGGCCGACGTGCAAACACCCCGGAGCCATTATCTGGGCCTGTTAATTGAATTTTCTTCATTGTTGTCAAGCAAAATAGCAGGGGTTAGATGTGAAATGAAACGCATTCCTTCAAAAAAAATGAACATAATTTGTGTTGGGCATTCCTCTGCAGCAGGGCCTCAGACTTATTTTAGTTCACATTCTGCCCAATTTGATCTCCAGTGGGTCAGATCAGGAACATCACAGCATAATATAAATAATCACACCTCTAGTTTTTTCCCTTGTTCACAAAACGACAAAAATGATACACAAAACAACGAACAAAGCGAAACAAAATGACAAAAATGAGACAAAAAACACAAGCGAGACAAAAAGGAAACACGCAACGACAACAACGAGAAACAAAATGACAAAAACATGAGACAATGACTGAAATCAGGCAAAAAAAAAGACAAACAAGATAAAATGTTACATAAATGAAACACAAAGTGACAAGAATGAGACACAAAATGTGAAAAGCCAGAAACAAAATGTCAAAAAATGAGACAAACGACACAAAACCAAACAAAAAAATCAGACAAGAAAGTCAGAAAGCCACAAAAAATGGACAAACAATAAAAAATTGACAAAAAATGACAAACGCGAGAAACAAAACAAGAGAAAAAGACTAACACAAGCGAGAAAAAAACACAAAACGACTCAAATAGACAAAAAACACAAGCAAGACAAAAAGAAAACACAAAATGACAAAAAAAGAAACAAACCTTCAAAACCACGAGACAAGCGACAAAAATCAGACACAAAATGAGAAGAACGAGACACAATATGACAAAAGCCAGAAACAAAATGACAAAAAATGAGACAAACGACAAGAAAAAAACACAAAAAGAGAAAAAATTAGACAAGAAAGTTACAAAGTGACAAAAATAGGCAAATGACAAAAATTAGACAAAAAAATGACAAAAGCAAGAAACAAAATGACAAAAAAAATATACTAACACAAGCGAGAAAAACAACAAAACAACAAAAATGATAGACAAAACAATGAGTAAAGCGAAACACAAAATGACAGAAATAAGACAAAGCACACAAGCGAGACAAAAAGGAAACACAAAATGATAAAAACAAGAAACAAAACGACTAAAGTTTGGATTTTTTATTTTACTTTCTGATCCAAACAACTTGTCATGGTCTAGAAATGATTTTAAATTTATACTTTTTCTAATTTACAATCTGCAGTTAATGTCTTCTCTGTAATTTTTACACTTTGAGGGCCGGATTGGACCCTCTGGAGGACCACTTTTGGACCACGGGCCTCATATTTGACAGCCCTGCTCTCCAGTTTCTGTGCTGCACAAATGCAGAGAAATATTTCTGCACCCTGGAAATTCCCCCGGCCTTGCCCAGAGACCTTCCCAGAGTTCTTGGTGTGGCGTATTTACTCTAGCTTGTGTACCTTGATAAAACTGTAGATACACATGACCCCAGAGTACATCAAAGCCAGCTCTGTCCATCTGCTCCTGTTCAGTCCGTGTTAAAGGAGGGGAAGGAGAGAGAGGGGAAGAAAAAAACTGCAGATATGTTTATCCCTTGGTTATATCCCCTCTCGTCCCCGGAGACGTCATTAGCTTATCACATTTCTCCTCGCATGAATTTACATCTGGACACTGAAAGGCACTTCAAAGGTGCCAACAACATCAGTGTTTAAAAAGCCTGGCGAGATCTTTGAGGGAACTAGCTGTGGGGAAGCCGCAGTAATGTTGCAAGCTGTGATGTAATCAAGGCCCGCCGCTCGAGATCTTCAGTGGCTTAAAGAAAAATATGCTGATTATGTTTAGAGTGGGCGATCAATGCGTTCATTAATTTCCGAGGCGATGTAATTATGTTTGCCCCCGTCGATTATCAATCTACATGCATCTAATGCCACAGCAGGGCTCCTTTTCACAGCCGAGGAAACAACATACTGTATGTTTTACTCCAGGAGATCTGAGAGGAGGTGAACCCACTCTCCAGACATTTACAGCCATTCACTGCTTAATTTTTGGATCTTTGAAATTCTTTCAACATATTGTGATTTATAGACACTAATACAAACCAGATCCTCTTTGCACCAGGACATCCCCGTACAACATCACCTCAATGCTGGATTAACTCTCAATAATCGCATTGTTTCGAAGGCGAGAAATGGAGCATTTCTTCTGATGAACAAATATAAAGCTAATACTGTATTGAAAATGCAGGCACCAGACTAGAAACTCAATGCAACAAATATAATAAGTCAGAAAATTGTGATTACCGGAATTAAAGGTGCGATTTACAATGAACTAATAGCATGATCACGGCTGTAAAATGAGCGGCAAA
The DNA here is from genome assembly GCF_021347895.1 of Acanthochromis polyacanthus. NCBI lineage: Eukaryota > Metazoa > Chordata > Actinopteri > Pomacentridae > Acanthochromis > Acanthochromis polyacanthus. The sequence goes on along the minus strand of NC_067128.1, from coordinate 2,141,521 downwards.
CACCAGAACCTCCTCGGTTTTGGACTCATGGGTTGCATGTCTGGGTCAAAGCTTCACGCAGAAAAAAGTTGAACTGAAAAATTGTTGACATTTTGGGTTTACTGTGGAGCCTTTTTATTTTTTCCATACCAAAGCTAAACTGATAGTGTTTCATTCTACATTACGGCAAACATCCAACCTCATAAGTGATTCTTTTAACATATTATGATTAATTGACACAAATACACACTAAACAAACCACATCCTAGTTGTACCAGGACATAATATCACTTCAATGCCAATTAACTCTCATTAGCTGCATTATTTCTAGTGAAAAATGGAGTATTTGCGCTCTTAAAGTGAATATATTTGTGATTACTGACATAGAAGTTAGAAAACCTGTGAGTAAGCCTTTAACTTCACATCATTTAACAGCCTGAACATGGCTGTAAAATGACCCGTGGACACCAGAACTGTCTCAATCTTGGACCGATGGGTTGCAAGAAAGAAACCGCCTACGAATGTGAGATTTTTTGTTTCTACTCAAAGCTAAACTGATAATTGTCAATTTCACAGAAGAGCAAACATCATATTGTGATTTATAGACACTAAAACACACGTGGCAAACCAAACAGTTGTACCAGAACAATGAAAACAGCAAATAACACTTAAATGTCAAACCATCTCTCATTAATCGCACCGTTTCTAAACTAAAAAATGCAGTATTTGCTCTTGTGAAGAATCAAAAACCGACATTTTAGAAAGACTGAGCTGAAAATACAGACAGATATGAATACATTTGCGATTATTGGCATGCAAGTTAGAAAACCTGCAATTACTGAAACTAAACTGAGCAAACCTGCAATTTCATATCAGTTTACAGCAAGAACACGGTTATAGATTGGCCAGGACATTCTCAGTTTTGGACTTATGTTTTGTAAGTCTGCAGCAGGGCCTTTCAATTTTCTATACCAAAGCTAAACTTGTAGTTTTTCATTGTACAGAAGAGCAAATATCCGACTTTTCAACGTACAAGTGATAGTTACTGCCAGGCGGAGCAGTTTTGAATCATTTTGACATTTAAATGATACCGCACACTTGCATTGTGTTGCTCTCTAGTAGATGCCACAGCGTAAACAATATTTACCTCCACGCCTCTTTCATTGCTAAAGTGGAACAAATCGAGTCCCGGCACCGCTCCATCTGCCTCCGTAATGTCAGGAGGGGTGTTACATGTGGCATTTAAAAAGCACAGAGACATAAAAGTTGCTTTAATAAGATGAGTAAAACGGTCAGCGGCGCTGTCAGGAGGCCGGCGCGACGCTCAATCAGGGTCAGGTGGTGCACGAGCATGTGAATTACAGGGTGGGGGGCCGGAGCCAATGCAGGGTCCTGACTGAATGCTGCCCTGTGCTAATGCCAGGCTGTAAAAACACTGACTTGACAACAAGCAAGCCCCTGTAGTTCTGCTGAGGGAGGGATGGGGGAGAGAGAAGCAGAGCGAGGGAGGAGGAGGAGGAGGAAGGGGGTGTTTGGAGACAAGAAAAAAAAGGGTGGAGAGGTTCGGTCAGAGGAGGGCTGGTTTTGATATGTGGCTGCCATGTCATCCCCGTCCTACAAAGATTTAATACCTCCGACAACTGCCCCGCAACGTCTAACTGTCAGCATAAGTGGTGGCCATGTTGTGCTGCTCTCCGCTATGAAAAATATATATCTTAAAGGGACAACCCACCCCGGGAACGCCTCGCTTTATACAACAACGTGTGATGTTTAATGCATCCCTGGCAGCCTCTCATGTATGAGCATCATTCTCAGTGTCGAGTCATGTTTGGAGAAGAGCGTGAGAAATTAAAAAAACAAAAATGTGAATCAGTTTTTTCAAAATAAAGCTACACTTTAGGCTGCATCGATGTAACAAACAGTCAAAGAAGTCAAAAGTAAAACCAGTTGTTTTTTGGCTATTTACAAGAGAAAATGGAGAACAGTCTTTTGGAATTAGTTTTAATTGGCAAAGCTGTAATATTCTTTAATTTTAGCTAACACTGCTCATGTTTCACGCTGTCTGGAGATGAAGAAAAGCAACCACCAATCAGTCATGTGAGGGAAATATTTGGAATCAAATTAAAAAATGACCTTAACCTCCTGAGACTCATTCATTTATGTCCTCTGTACTGGACATTTGTTTTTGATCTATATTTTCTGACTCATTTGAGCCGCCGTACTAAATCCTGCTTAACAGAAGACATTGTGGCCTTTCCAATGATATCTCAAGTGATGAGGTGGGATGAGGAGAACTTTGTTTTCATGACGAGACGAAACGGAGAGCAAAACTCGTCTGCCAGGAAACAGAAACGTTAAGTCAAAAATTGTCACGATATCGTTGTTTTACCTCTGCTAACCATGTATTTTATTGTTTATAAACAAGTCAGGAATTATAAATTGGGGTCAGAGTTCAGTCAAAAGTTTTGTCAGGAAAAATAATCTCCCCTTTATGAATGTCAGCTCTTATGGACATGCTAATAGCTAACTAGCATGCTAGTTCTTTGTTTACATTCAGATTTCTGCCCCAAAACACATTTCTTTGTGGGGTAATAAATAGTTGTTTATTTCTATGTTACATTCAATCTTTTTATTTTAGTACACTATTGTTATTTAATTTAGTTTTTAAACGTTTCATTAGAAAATGGATTGACATTCTTGTTTTCTTGTTTTGATTTCAAAGTGTCGCTGTTTTGTTTTTTTATGGTACAATTATTTTGTTGTCTCTAAAATACAAATATTTTTAGAAAATTCTAAACTGTGAGTTGTTGTTTTAGCCTCAAAAAGGCAGGAAATCGCAAAAAAGGTCCTTTGATGCTTTTTTACCCTCCGTTTACCTTTCCAGTAACTTTATCTAATGCAAAACTTCAAAATAGGAGCATGATGAGCTAATGAGCTAAACTAGCAAATCTTTTGACAAAACCTTTGAAAAACCTGAAAGGTCATTCAGCAGCTTACTGTTGGGCTTTTACAATCCCCACAGACTCTTCTGACCATGTGGGTGATAGAATACTCTGTTCTGCAATTAGTTTTATTCATCACAAATTGTGGTTTTGAGTATAAAGTCTCAATCGCTGGAAGGGTTGGCAAAATATTTGGTGCAGGAATTCATGTTCCCCTGAGGATGAATCGTAATCATGTTGGAGTTCCTCGGCATCAATCATCAGCGCAAAAATCACATTTGTCCGTTTGTATGTGTCAGTGTATTACCAGAAACCTGTGAAAGCAGCGACCTCCCGTCCCTGTGAGGATGTAAACCTGCTGATGTTAACGCTAACCTCACAGAGCTGCTAGCTTGGCTTCAGTCTGGCTCACAGATTGACAGGTTTGAATTTCTTTGGTCCTATATTTGACTAACAGGTAAAATAATTTACTACACTTACAAAGGCCGGTTCTTGGGAACGGATCATGGTGCTGTCAACCTATAGGGGTTATTTTTTTAAAAACATGGTTGTACACATCCATTGTCAGCGTATTGTTACAGGAAATGGAGAGCGGTGTGCACCCAGTTTGGAGAAGCTGACAGCAAAACCAGCATGGAAGCTAAAGAATGACCTGCTGTGAATGGTACAGAAGCAAAATGTATTTTAGTCATCAAACAAAAATCGATATCAGGTGAAGTGTAAGCTTTATTTAGAATACATTCACCCCTGCACCTTGCCGTCAGACTGCCCTTTCAGACGAGGAACTGAAGCCGTCAGAGTCCTCTCTTCAAAGGCACCTCAATCCGCTGACGGAAACATTTTACCTCACAGAACACCCGAGGTTCAGTTCTACCAACGCATGACTTGGAGATGCCAGCACAAATCCTGTTAGTTTGAGTTAAATTAGTAGCTCACATCGACGTGTTATTCATATTTGGATTAATGCTGGTTTTAACACACTGTTCAAGATCTGAACTTATGTGTTCAATGTGTTAGTTCGGATCTGAAATAATGTTTTATTTCAGACATTACCATGGTTAACATGTTAATGAATAGCTGAATTGGTGTTTTAACACAATCCAGATTTAAATGTCTAATGTGTGAGTTTGGATCCAAATTTATGCCTTTTGCGTGTTAGTTCACTTCTGAATTAATGTGTTAGTTTGCATCCAAGTTAATGGGTTTACTGTGTGCCAGGAATGATGTGGTAGTTTGGATCCAAATTGGCATGTTTAGCATGTTTGTACCAACATGAATTAACATGCTGAGTTCTGAACTGATGCATTTAATGTGTTACTTGAGATCTGAAATAGCGTGACTGATTTAAGTTTAGATTTGAATGAACGTGATTAATGTGTCAGCTTGGATCCCAATGAATGAGTTTTATGTGTCAGTTTAGATGAGATGAAATCAGATTAGAATTATATTAGGTGGATCCAAGTTAATGTTGGTTCAGATGTGAATAAAGATCTAACTGCCACATTTAAGTGACTTCAGTTCAAAATCAGTGTGTTTCATGATTTAGTTCAGAAAAATCCATCCATCCATCCATCCTCTATACACCGCTTTATCCTCACTAGGGTCATGGGGGGTGCTGGAGTCTATCCCAGCTGACTCCGGTGAAGGCAGGGGACACCCTGGACAGGTCACCAGTCTGTCACAGGGCTACATATACAGACACACAATCACACTCACATTCACACCTACGGACACTTTAGAGTAACCAATTAACCTCAGCATGTTTTTGGACTGTGGGAGGAAGCCGGAGTACCCGGAGAAAACCCACGCATGCACAGGGAGAACATGCAGACTCCATGCAGAAAGATCCCAGGCCGGGATTTGAACCGGGGATCTTCTTACTGCAAGGCAAAAGTGCTAACCACTCTTCCACTGTGCAGCCCTAGTTCAGAAACAGTCAAACAATATCATGAACAAATGACCAACAGACCAGCAACTCCTGCATTCTGAGAGATAAAATGACTGTTTCAACCCAAGTTTGGTGGATTAAAGCAAACACGTGTTGACTTTCCCAAGTGAAAAACAACATGGAGCAGGTGATAATACTTCAAATATAGCATATACTTAAACTGATCCTGAATGTTTTAAGCGGCTAAAATACAATTTGCTAAACTTCCATGCTAATGGTTCTTGTCTGCTTCTCCACTTTGCTGAATTGCCCCAAAACCATCCACTTTACAGTGCCTCACACAGCCCCACTTCAAAGAAACTATCCTTTTAAAGAAGTGGAGGAAAAAGTGAAACTGGCGAGGGTACAATGTCATGTCATCCCTGATTGTTCAAAGGAGAGCAGAGGTCCTCGAGATTTTAATACGAAAATGCAAATGCAGGTTTCTTTTTGTGTAATTATGCAAGAAACTAGCAAGAAGCCCTTGAATTTGCATTCTGCTGTTTGTTTAATTACCGTTGATGTTTTGCAGCGAAGCACATTTCGGTTTAATCTTCCCTGAATCTTTTCCTGGAAACGCTGGTGTGCCCCTGCATTTGGCCGGACATTTTGGAGAAAAACACGCAACCCTTGCCTGAAAAATGTCAAGTCCTTCATGTGTGGTTGTTTATAGCTGAAAGGGGTTTAAGTGTGTATGTGTGTGTTGAGAACTTTACAAATCCCCCAAATTTCTCTTCATTTGATGAAAATGTGCTGCTTCACGGGATTTCCTCGTCGCTCCGGACTCAATGTCGGGCAAAGTGAGAATGACACGGTGCAGACTGGTGAAAAACAGCCTTGTTGTTGAGGAGTAAAAGTAAAAAGGGCCCGCGAGAGAGCAGAAAGAATAGTGGAGGAGAAAAATAAGACAGATGCCAGGAAGGAGCAGGTCTCAGGGTCACGCGAAAGATGGGCCTGATCCCACCTCCAATCCCTGCAGCTTTTCTTTTGTTTGAAGTCACATCTGGGCTAAATTTCCCCTTCTGAGCCGAGCAAAGAGGAAGTCTTCTGGGTGGGTGGACAGGGGGCTCAGGGTCGCTCCTGCCTCCCAGGCTAAACTGTTCTGAACGCTGCAGATCCGTGAGTCACTAAACCGGGGGACGGAGCAAAAACCCAGATCCAGACTCCTGATTCAGCGCTCATCAAGGCGGATCCATGACAGCTACCGAAGCGATGCGGTGACATGTGAGCGAAAGCATGTTTAGACTGTAGGTTAGATAAAGTTGAGCTGTTAAAGAGCTTCAACTGTTATCACACCACCTCAAACGCTGACTAATGTCATCACAAAGGTCACCATAGGAGTCTGAACAAACTTTAAACCAGCGGGACCCCCACAAAGATGACTAAGGAAAAAATATAATAATAAAATGTCACACAAAATACATTTAGCTTTTTTAATAGGTTTTTTTCCTGGTGAAATATTCAGCACTCGGGCCAGAGATTTGCTCAAACGAAACAGTTTGATCCAAAAAAATCTAGACGTGCTCCCTGGGCTGCACTCAGACACTGCTGTGAATGAGTCACAAGCAAAGAAAAAGCAAAGTGTGAGAACTACTTAAAGGCTGTTTCGCTATCAGAATCTCCAGAATACAGTTGCACACATGGTTTTCATCAAGATAAAAAATTGTTTTGATGTATGACGGTTCATTAAGATTGTAGGACAGTGGAAGGACTGTTAATTTTTTATTGTGATGTGTGTCTTGCAGACTTTGGGGACATTAAAGGAGCTTCTGCTAATTTGTCACATGCTTTATTCATTATTAAAATCCTGTGAAAACAGTTGTATAATCTCTTTTGTGGCCATCAGAGGGTTTTTAAAGTTTCAGATGGGTTGTCTTGACTTGGCCCTAATATGTTTTATGAAGAAAGTTTGGGATACCAACTGGAGATAAAAGGATAAGCAAAGAAATGGGCATTTAAGGTGGCAGGGATTCAAATTATTCATAGTCTTGGGTTGTATTAAAGTAAATTTAGCGGTTTGGCATCCTGTGTAAGACGTTAAACTGCAACCACGTAGAATGAATAGATCATGTGCGGGGTTAGTAAGTCCCATGCTAATGTTGACTGCTATTATTATGAGAAAGGACGGCAGGCAGATGATTCCATAAGACCGGCACGCATCGCTCAAAGCTAGCTGAGTATTGCAGGTTGTAGTAGTTCTGGGGCCTGCCACATGGAAGTCAGAAACTTCTTTTTCTCATATATTTTAATGTGGCAAACATTTACCATACATGACTGACTTATGGTTTTACAGCATGAAACATGACCCATACCAGCTGAAGTAATTCCTATAGACTTCTTTCCATTTTCTTTCGTATATGCCTAAGTTTTGCTTCTTAATTTCTTTTCCTTCAAGGTTTTGTAACAGTTAGTAAACTACTGGTTTTGTTTGCTAGCTTCTTCTACTCTGTTTATTATTGACACATGTAGCCTATAGCGCCATTTTCTGATGACACTACATAACCAAGTTTATTCGCTCCAAAGCAGGTAATGAAAACAAGCACAATTCTTATTTTCTTTCCTTTTTTGTGAACTTTAAAAAGTTTGCTTTATACTGGATTGAAAATCACATGGAAACACGCTTCGCAAAGCTGGCTGAGAGCATCTAAGAGGTGTGCTGAGGGCATTCCCTCGGCAAACATATAAATAGACCAGTTTTTTGGGTGCTTTGTACACATCCATCCATCCATATTCTTCTGCTTGTCTGTGCTCGCATCGTGGAAGCAGCAGATGAAGCAGGTCATTCCAGACATCCTTGCCCCAAACAACACTTTCCAGCTCTTCCTGGGGGATCCTGAGGAGTTCCCAGGTCAGATGAGATACATAATCCCTCCTGCGAGTTCTGGGTCTACCCCAGGGTCTCCTCCCAGGTGGACGTGTTCAAAAAACCTCCAAAGGAAGTCTCCCTGGAGGATCAGAATCAGATGTCCAAACCACCTCCACTGGTTCCTTCAGAGGTGAAGGATCAGCAGCTCTACTCTGAGCTCCCTCCAGATGTCTGATCTTCTCTTCCTATCTCTAAGGCTGAGCCCAGACACCTCACAGAGGAAGCTCATTTCAGACCCTTGTATCCACGATCTTGTTCTTTCAGTCAATACCCAGAGCTCATGATCACAGGTGAGGTTTGGAACATAGACGGATGGTAAACCGAGAGGTTCGTCTTGTGGCTCAGCTCCCTCTTTATCATCAGTGCAGTACAACGCCCACATTACTTTCCATCTCTCGCTCCATTTTCCCATCACTCATCAACAAGATCCCAATTTTCTCAAACTCCTTCACGTGGGGAAGCATCTCCCCCCCAACCTAGAGGGAGCAATCCACCAGTTTCCAGCAGAGAACCATGGCCTCAGACTTGGAAGTACTGATCCACATTGCCTTTTTCACTTTATATCAGACAGAGGTTCTTGATCACCCAGTTAGCATGTATATTGCCAGTGCTAGCTGTCAGCTGCTTGGTAACTTCACTCCTTAAAGACTCGACTGCAGTCTGAAGACGTTAACTTCCTCATATTACACAAACTCACTGAAACACTCAATGCTGCTGTGCAAAAACAAAACAATCCCAAAACAGAAGCTGACAGTCTGGTTTTGCTTGTACAAATGCTGAAGTTGTAGCCAGTGAAAACATCGACCTGCATACTTTATACGTTTAGCCGCGTCGGTTTCAACCTTTATTCATCTCTATCTTGTGAGTCCAATACCTTCATCAGTGAAACAACCCTTAACAGAGTCACAAATAAGTAGTTTTTGTTTGGAAAGTTTTTTGTTACAGCCAGTAAACCAGTCATTAAGTATTAATTAACAGTGATGTATTGGGGTTCATCATCTAAAACGATTATTCTGGTCATTTATACTCTAAGATATTTGCACCTGGTGACTCAAGTGTTCCTCATTTCTGTTGTTTGCTTTCTGTTAATTTCCCACATGAATTAAGCTGTCATACCTGCAAACACAGTTAACAGGAAACAAAAGAGAAGAGCAGGGAAACAGCCAATTACTGGAGAAAGAAAAGATAAATAATGAATAAAATCATAAAAAATTTAAAAAGACGCTCCAACAAAAAACAGTTCTTACTTCGTAAAGTGTGTCTGGCGCTGCTCTGCTGTGTTCCTGCGACCGGCAGCTTGATCCGATCAGTTCCTTACAGCTGTTTAAAGGCTGCCGGTGCCTGAATGACAATCTGTGTTTATCTTCGGCTTTCCCCTCCAACTAATTAACTAAAGCCCCGGAACACCAAAACACCACAGTCCCCTGAACCTTCTCCTTCTCTGACAGCTGATTTATTATTGCACCACTTCAAATTAGTGCCGAGTGGAGAACGTCTCACAACAATTTACACTCGCATGACCTGAGACACTTATTAATTGCTATATTTTAATTAAAGATAATTACAATATCCAAGCATATAATGCAGTTTCGCTGCAAACGTTGCTTATTTAGGTGACGGCGAATAAAATAGAGAGATAATTGCTGTCATCATCGGTATTATTATCTTTTTTTTTTTTAAATTTAGCGGGTTAGGTTATCAAAACAGACGCGCACTCTGGGGACGAGGTTGTTCTTCACTTTCGCTCCACTTCCGTACTCCTGTGTCTTCGCTTTTCAGATTAAACGCCGTGCCAATCTTTATTCCTCGTGGAAAAGCTTAATTGCCTGGGAAGCGAAGAGACATTTTTAACTTGCGTCCGAAAGCGGTGCATTGTAGTGGAAGCTTGAAAGGCTCTTATTATCTGTTTCAGCCCTCCCCCCTCCGTCCTTTTCAGGGTGAAAAATCCCCCTGATGGCAGGAATTTGGATAAATCCAGATTACATCAGAAGGCAGGTGAAACAGCTCAAAACAGGCGGCTAAAAATATAATTATGCTGTCAGACGACGCTAAGCTATATGGGCTTTAATCCGCTGCCATGCGATACCATTGCTTGTCTTTTCCCATCAAACCTTGTAATCCAATATTCTTATCCTGCGTCTTAATATACATTTCTTCCTCTGGTTAATTCATCATCAACATCTCTTTTCTTTTTCAGGTAATTTATTCTAGTAGCAATCACAGTATCGGCCTTGGCAAGCTTCAGTGTAACTCAAAGCCGGGCCAGTGTTCATTTACTCGTATTTTGGAATATTGCTCACAAGTTGAAATCAAACTCCTCACAACAACATGCCCCGGAGACGTGCAGATGCTGATTTCCTCTCGTCACGTGTTGACAGCGCTTCGTCTTTCTGTTTACAAGATCCTCCGGAGCAGCTCGCCGTGTCGTGAACAACATAAATGAGATTGCACTAAATAGCATTTTTGCCCCATATGGTTTTGCTGAGGCAGTAGCCTCTTTAAAACAATCTGCGGTTCCATCTGGTCACTGTGGGCTTTTTTTTTTGCCCCTCGTCTGTTTTTTTTTTTTGCTTTCACTTGCTGCCTCGGCGTGCCACCCCAGCTGGAAAAGCGTCTCACGAAACATCCCGAGGGCGTCTCTGAGGTGGACGCCTACGTGAGAACCGCCAATCCCTGTCGGGGTGCTTCGGGGACGCCCGGTGAATCAGAGCGCTTCGGCCTCGGATGGGAGGAACAAAGAGGCTCGGCGAGGGAGGAAGAGGAGAAATCAATTCGCAGGGATCTGTTTTCGTCGCTCATCCCTCACAGAGCGGCAGATCAGTCCTCCTCGCTCGCTCAGGTGGCACGGGGCCCAACCCTGGCGCCTGCCACCCTGCCCAGATTAATTGAAGCATGCTGTTGTAAATGAATCACATATGGCTAATATCTCCCCGCTTCACCCTCTCCAGCGCACGCTACCAGCATCACCTAGTCTCTTCTATTTCGGGAGCTTCACACTCTTATTTCTACCCTTTTCTTTGGACCTGAAGACACTGAGAAGCGTAAAGGTAACACAGGTCAGGTGCTCATCGGTTTGAGTTCACTGTAAAATTCATGACTTTCCCTTTTGGTTTTTCATTTGTCTCTCTCCACAGTCCACCCTGTGCTCTTAACGTGGCACGAAGCAGATTAATTGCGCTGTCGTACAAAAGGTATGAATAAGCCGGCGCACCTGTCCCTGATGCCACCGCGCATTAAGATGAATGCGTCATAGCTTTGCTCTTTATTAGTTATTTATAAGACCCACTGCCCAGAATAACAGCACTAAAACAAAGGGGACGGAGCGAACGGGCGCTCGCGGCTCTTTTTGGCAAAGCTCGCAAGGAAGTAATATGAAAGTGTTGACCAAAGTGACATTAACAACAGTGGCCTGCCAGGCGGCTCGATCCGGTTGTCATGTCAACACAGCATGGTTGTCATGTAAACATCCAGCATGAAGCAGAGCGAGGGGATTTGTTCTTCTTAATAAATCTTGACCTAAGTTGATGTAGCCGCTACAGGAATCATGTTTTTGCATTTTTTAGTTGCTCCAGGCAGTGATGCTGAAGATCTGCGGTTTTATTTTCCCTCTTTCTGTGTCACCAGTGTGCACATTCACAGGATTCGTTGGGTTTTCCGTGTGGAATTTTTAACCTTTAGTTTTAAATTGATCAGGCGATTAGCAAATACATATAACATTGTTAGTTTTTAACCTTTACATTCACTGTTAGTGAGGTTAATTTGTATTATAAATACAGTAATATTATTGGGTCTTAAACTGCATATTTAATTTAGTCAGGTAATTTCATATTTTATATAATATTATAGGGTTTTACATAGAATGTTTAAATTACTCAAGTAAATTCATATACTAAACAACACTGTAGGGAAAATTAGTCTTTCACAACATGTCTACATTTTTCTTTTTGTGCTTTTCTAGTTTTAAGGACTAGGAGAAAGTGCTCATAAATCTGACAATTTTCATACAACACAAGCATAAGTTTAACAAGTAAAGGAATAAATTGAAACTAATAGCCATGTATAACAAGTGTTAAAAGATCATAAAGAGATTTTTCCTTCTGATTATTTTTTGACTGGCTATTTTATAAGACGTGTGAAGTAGCAGCTCCAAGTCTGTCTGTTGCTGTTCTTTTGCACTACCATTTCAGGTAGATGCTAATGTTAGCATGCTAACATCTGCACAGTGGTGATGCTAACATGAAGTGTAATGTTGACCATGTCCACCAACTCTTTCAGGCATATTAGCAGGTTAATATATTTATAGTAACAAGTCTGCCATAAGGTAAAATGTTTAAGATGTCTACCAGTTTATTTTAGCATATTAGCAAGCTAAAATTTCCCCAATGTCAACACTATCATAAGCTGTCATGTTTGCCATGTCAGCCAGCTTATTTCAGAATATTAGCATGCTAACACTTGCTAATTAGCACTGCGATAGTGTGATATTGATTAGGGATGTCTGATATTAGCTTTTCTGCCAATAACAAACAATATTTTGTCATAATATTGTCCACCTCTCAATTTCCGATTCCAATATCAGCCGACACCAATACCGATATGAGCACATATTATATATTAGTCAGGCACAGCAAGCTTGTTACTGCAGCCACACTTTTGTCAGAGGCGTTTGCTTTTACTCCTTACTCTAAGTTACCTCGTGGGTTGAGCCATGAGCCCTTCTTTTCTATTTAATAACAAATAAATCATTTCCTATTAACAGTTTCTCATTGGAAGTGCTGACAGGAATTACTGAATTACCGCAACACTGAAGAAATCTTTAAAACCCGATGGTTCCCAGACAAGTTCTGAATTCCTGACACACCACATCTATCACCTGAGAGCTGCAAGTTGAACCTTGTTTTATCGCCTGTACGCAGAATGAGCTTTTAACAGCACCTTTTTTTACTGTGTACCGTCGGCCGTATTAACGACTATCAGTGAATCACTTTGATCGGAATAAACTTGATGGTTCTCAGGCAGGTTCTGAATTGCTCCAATCCCCGCGCCTGCAGGCTGTTTGTAATTTCTTGTAATTATGACATAGTTTCCGACAGCAAGTCATTTTAATGAGATAACGTTTCCAGATTCTTTTCTTTTGCTTTTGTGAACGCCATGCACTTCTGTGGGCAACAAAAGGGAAGAATGCTGATGCTCTAAGAAAAGGCCCATTTTTCAAGGGTGAAAATTTGCTTTTCCAAACACTCGAGAAGACCATTAAGGAGAGAGCCGTGTGGACTTTGTAGCACTCGTGGGATTATTTTGTTCCTGTCACATTTCATTTCCGAGCTCTGCAGCACGAGAGGCGTTTACAGCCTATGAGCTAATATTTTGTACTGACTCAGAATGCCTGATGGCTAATGAGAACACAGCCTCTCACAAAGCCACAGTGCCCCGTTGGTCCCCTCTTATCATCAGACTCATCAGGGTGTATTCAGTAACTTGGCAGAGCCCCTGATTGCATGGTTAGAAATTCAAGTGGTAGATGTATCAGGTTTGATATGAATATTATGTGGATTGCCCATGGGGACAATTCTATTCGTGAGACCTGCCCCCCTTCCTTTGTCTGAACTCTTTTGGATTTGTCACTTTGCATTTGCTTTAAGAGGTAAAGCTTTTAAACACTCTCAATAATGGGAAGCATGCTTTGGTGGTGACACCGCTATGATCTATATCAAAGCCATCTGGAAAGCAAAAGTTCCCCGCTTGTCTTTAAAAGTGCATTTGGGCCCTTTAAATACGGTTTCTTGAATTTCCACGTCGCATCCTGTGCTGAGGGGGCGAGTTAGTAAATCAGTTCATGCAAATGTTCTATGCGATTGCACTTCAAACGCTCCGAGGATGATGATGATGATGATACGTTAAATTTAGATGCAGTAAACTGAGCCCTTGTCTATCATTGTGGTTGTGTACATCCCCAGACGCCCTCACATTTCCTCATCTATGTACGAAAACAGATGTTAACAACGCGCTGCTTTGGAGTGCTTGTGCCTCGGCCTTACATTTGAATGTGCCTGTTTTGTATTAAATGCGCCCTTGATGTATGTAATTCGTACACTAAATGCTATGTTTCGGCTCCCAACGTGAGCTGCCCGCATGCATTTGTCACGGCGAGCCACTTGTTCGGCCCACTGTTGTGATTAATTGTGTGGCTGTGCACAGATTTACTGTGATAGCCCCTGCTGTCAAAGAATGTGTGCACGGACGGACGGCCTCGGCAGCATCCACAGCGGTCTGCGACGGTTACACAAATGGATAGAGAGCCAGAGCAGGCTGCAGCAGCGAGGCTCGTAGGTGCTTATTCTGCACACTGAACGTCTTTGTTCTCCCGCCGACCTTCATCCAGACACTTTTATTTGACAACGAGGTGTGCCCTGCAACAGCCGATTGGAGCTGATGTCCCGATGCAGCCGCCAGGGGTGGTGATTATGACTGTCATAAAACAGCCTTGGCTCCATCTCCACAGTGTAGAAGACGAGGAAAACAATAGCTGGCCCATGTGCTAAAGAGCAAAAGAAAAAAAAAAAGAAAGGAAGACCGAGGGAATGGCAAAAATTCCCCCTCCTGTTATTTAAAACTGTTAAGAGCTAGCAGGTATTTCTCATGACTATCTGCTTTCCCCTGGGTGTCGGGTATCTTCAGGGAGAGTCTAGAAATGCTCCAGAAAGGTAGTCGGAATGCAAAGACTGCACATGGAAGCATTTTAGACGACTGCAGAGCGGGCGTCCGCTGGCGAGATGTAAGACGAAACATTGCTCAATGTCCTCTTCAATGTATCTCTTGGAAGGAGAGTGTTAACACATGTTCAGTTCCTGGACTATGCAGCCCTGTGTGTGTGTGTGTGTGTGTGTGCGTGCGCGCCTGGGGTTGCAGAATAGTAACTGCCGTGTCATAGCGGGGGTTGTGTAGAAATACGCCCCTGGGACTTCAGCGCTGGCTCGGATCCAGCTCTACTGATACGTTAACAAGAAGAACTTGTTCTTATCAATGGGGTGCTTTATTCCTGCTGTATACACACACACAGACACACACACAGACACACACACACCGACACACACACACACACTGATCAACAGACACCGAAATGCAAACACCAAACATTCCAATAAACTCTCACACACAACAAACGCACACACAGCTGACCAATAGACTCGCAGACAAACAGACAGATGAGCATATAAACCGGTTGCAGCGGCCAATAAACACACACAGATGGACAGAAAAACACACAGAAACGCACAGAAACACACAGCCGGTGGGTACAGAAGCAGTGCTGACATCAGGAATGCCCCTCCAGGTCCTCATCGCAGCACCTCACACACACTGTTCGCTTGTTAGTATTCCTGGTAAGAGGAAACTGAATCTTTCAACCAGCAGGAATTATGCAAAAAACACAGGACAGGAAGGAGAGGGGGGCAGATCTGTGTGTTAACTGAATGTATGCCGGGGGTGTTAGTGGTGTCTCGGTAGGTGGGTATGCTGTTCCATGTAAGAAAATACAACGGGGAGGTCAGTGTGCAAAATTTGGTTTTGATCTGATACCAGAAAATCCCAGAAAGCCTCATATTGATACAGAAACAACATCAGATGGATCCATTTTACCGAGCCGCTGTTGTCGGTCATAAAAGCAGCTTTTGGTCGTATTGATGCTTTCACTATCGATCCATCCAGCCCTAGTTGCTACAGACTGAAACACGGAGAATAGTTGTTAAGAAAGGCCGAACTTTCAACACCTGCTGAGACAAACTGAGATGAGAGCCGTGGGAGTGAATCAAAACAAAAAACAAGTAAAGCTGGAGACCCAGAAAACAGCACAGTGAGGTGAAAGACGCTAAAATAGAACGCAGTCATCAGGAACATCCCGATCAAGTCATGTAGCATCCGTCAAAATCATTCCACCAGATAAAACCTCGTACTGGTTAACAACCAGGGCGGTTCCGTGTTTTCATTCTGAGAACATTATGGGAGTTGAAGTGGTAAAGGAGCAGCATGACAGAGACTCTTATTGGGCTTAGTGCCTAACTAAACGAGTACTAACTCAAGCTAGTTCAGTGAGTGCTCCTACATCCCAGTAGAACATCTGACTGATGCGTCTACAGCTGGATCACACTTCTAGGAGCCTCCTTCAAAACCAGAGTGTGCAATTTATAGTTTTAAAGGTTTATTCCACCCAAAATACTCCTTTCCATACAAATATTTATAGTGTTAAATGTTTACGTCGTGCAATTAGTGCATTATCCATCCATTCTCCATACACCACTTTATCCTCACTAGGGTCGCGGGGGATGCTGGAGCCTAACTAGTGCATTAATAAATCCGAATACATTTTTTTGTCTAAGTACGACCTTCCTGAGGAGACAAGGTCTATAGAGTCAGCATGTAGTCAGAGTCAGTATTTCTGCATGACAACAGATAAAAACAGAGATACACCCCCGTGGGTGTATTTCATCATATGGATGTGATCAGGGCAGGACTCTGATCATACATGTAAAGTTTCAGGCAGATTGGAGCATGTTCAGGGCACTTACACAGCATTTGAAATTTCATGGTGAAGGATCAAAATTCCAGAGGCCGCCACGGACACGCCCTTTGACTTTGGAAAAAGATTTTAATAACTTTGGATCATTAAGGCCTCCTGTATGTACTGGCCCAATTTGAGGTGAATTGGAGTTTCCCCCTAGGAGGAGTTCACTCTAGAAAAAAAATAAAAATGGGCAAAATCTGACATTCAATGCAAAATAGCTCACTTCCTGTTGGGTTTGGAATGTGGCTGTCACTGACTCTTTTGTTCAGCCTGATGTGCTGCATATGTGTACCAAATTTGGTAGATACACCCCCTGTCAAAAGTTGTAGGACAGGTTCTACTTTATTTGAATGAGAAAGTGTCCTAAAACTTTTGACAGGGGGTGTATATTTGTGCCGATATTGAGCCATATCCACGAAATCCCGATCTTGGGATCAGGTTTGAGTAGTAGTAGTCACATTAATCATTTAACCAAGGATAATTCTGCTTTATTTGAATCACTTTCCCATTAATATTGCAATTATTGAAAAACCGAAGGGAGCTTGCACTTTTTGAATAAATGCAACGAAAAACACACATCTGCATGGTAACATCCACATCCACAAGGGAATCTAGGCTTAAGGAAGATAGCAAAACGGCTCAAAAACAAACATTTTTTGCATTGTAGCTTTAAGACTGAGCTTTTAATCTGACTTCCTGTCACTTTGAAGTAAACTGTAAGAGCACCACAGCTGTAAAATCTGACCCCGTGATGTCTGGAAAAATGTCAGACTTTCTCAAGTCTATCCTGATAATAACCCCGTTGCTCCTGCCTCATTAGTTCAGATCTTTTTAGTCTTACCCATCTGTTCTAAACTACTGCTCCAATATATCTGAAAAGCTACCAGACATGCTTCAGGTGCCCTCTGATCCAGTTGCATCACGACACTCTTTGGGGTAATATCGGATACGGTGGCCGTGCCAAAAAGAGCAGACTGTTTTTGCTGTTTTTCACCCTACTGGCTGTACAGTCGATATAACTTCACTGAAAACCGTCCTCTCCTCTATCTCATGAGGTTTGCATTGGAGATGTCCTTCATTTTAGCAAATTAGAAGAGATTGAAGACACTCTTCATGGCTGCACAGTTGGATTTTTCAAAACATGACAACCCCTGCGATGGAAACCCTGCAGTTCCACAGCGAGTCCCCGTGAAGCCGGCTGCTGGTTATTTTTATTATCGCTTTCCCTTTGATTACCCAGCACTAAGAGCAGTCATTTTACAATTTAAAATAAGGAATGGTTTGTTTGTTTTATTTATTTATTCATGCACATCATTTTTCTCTCTTTTTAAGGTCGCATTGTGACTAGTTCGCTTTTTTTTTTTTTTTTGCACAAAATGTTCACTTTTTGATTGTAACTACTCATTTTTTCCATATACACCCCCTGTCAAAAGTTTTGAGACGGGTTCTAATTTATTTGAATGAGAAAGTGTCTCAAAACTTTCGACAGGGGGTGTACATCGTGCCCATATTATTTTTGTGTGTGTTTTTGCTTGAGTGTATTTTTAAGGCTAGGTAATAATTGACAAAAGTAGTTTTTCAGTGGTGAAAGCTGCATTCTGAGGTGAAAAAGGTGAACCGAAGGGAGCAAAATTAACCGACAGACTGCATTAAAGTTTGTAACTTGGACACTAGTATGGTAAACCTCAACTGTAAATGTACACTATATCAGTAGAAAGTGCATTTGATTGCAAATACAAACCTGAAAAAAGATTTAGCATGTTCCAATACATAGTCAGCCAAAAATACCAGGACGTCCTTCCCACATCTCATTTTGCAATATGAAAGCCAGCGTGCTTTTCTTGCCATTCTGACCCACAATCCCCTGCAGCAGAACACACGAGACGGTATCTATCCGAATAACAAGCATAAGCCACAGAGAGCTCACAGACAGATGACAGCTCACGCTGGACGACGCACTATGACGGATATACGAGCAAGACAGTCAGAGTTCAAGGCGCGATGTTATGGCGAAATAGTGCGTTCCAGTTCTACGCATGCAACAGTATGCACTTTGTAGGGGCAGCTGGAGAATGTACAGAAAGGAAAAAGGATTAGATTTGGATTGCAGGAAAAGGTCTGAGATCACTGATGGTAACGGCTGATAGCAGCAGTTGGAACTAAAGCAGGAAGAGGCCGGAGCTGTGTCACCACCTTGGCTGCTGCTGTCAGCGACTCTGAGGCGAAGCAGAGCAAACAGCGAGCGTCCGTCCTCTGGCCTGCTAATGTCTCGACACGGCCCACCTCAGCGACAAGGCTTCTTCACAGGATTTAATTACAACCCGTGTTTGGCCTCCACAGCAGACCTCTCAAACTTCCTCTTCCATTGCAATCACACTCGACAGAAAGCTTAAATCCTTCTTTCCTCTTTTGCTTTTACAGCTCGGACCGCTGCCCACATTCAGCACATATACAGTATGTGTAAAATACAGCTCCCACTCTCAGGTGGTACCAAGGCCAAGTGCTGCATTACTCACACTGTGTGTCGCTTAGCTAAACAAAGAGTGCAGGTCTGTGTGGAAGCAAGTGTTAATATCCCTCCCCCTTTCACACTATTGATGCTGGAAAAGTCTAAAAGCTACGCCGCCATCAGAGGCCTTTTCTGTCTGCCGCTTTTTCTCCCAGGAAGTCACACGTTCCTGTTGTTTTCAGAAATCCATTGGAAACAGCTTGTAGAACACAAAGCCGACACACTCCGTCGTCTGTTAGCCAACACGTGGACCAGACTTCTGCTCTTTCCTCTTAATCACCATTATTATCTTTAATGAGGACTGTTTTCACTTCTTCCATTACCACGCGCTCTTTACGACGTGCATACTTTAGGTGCTTCTAGAGGTAAAACCAAACAAAGCGCGAGGCAATTACACGCAGTTTCGACGTAATCTAGTTCTAGTTTTGCAACGTGGAAGCGGGTTTGGTACGAAAGCTGAGTGCGGCGCTTGTGGCGTCATTAAGCCACATCAGGACAAAACGCACACGTTGCTCCAAACGGCGGATTAAATCGGGAGCTCTTTGCACAAACATCAGGTTCTTGAACAGGAGCCGGACTTCTGGGAGGTACTGGAAGCAACATCAAGAGTTCAGACTGCGGCGTGCTTCTGTTTTACAGCTCATGCGTGCTTCAATGCTCCACACTGTAGGTGATGTTTGTCTTGCCAATGTCCACACGGATCCCTCGGCAACAGGAAATGAAACGGATTGATCACACACACACTCCTCCACTTTAGGCAAAGCTGCTGTTTCTTCGCTCATGCAGGAGGATAAAAATAAGTGGAAATCAAGTGCAGTTTTATATCTGAGAGCAAACTACTACGGCTTCTTCTGCCAGGCATATTTAAGATATGTGATGACTGCTGCCATGGCAACAAGGTGCCTCAACACACTGTGGGAAAACGCTGCCTGTGATTTTACAACATTTCAAATGTGCCATACTATAATTAGTACGCTCTTCTGTTGTGATCAATATAAGGAACAAAAAGTAGGATAATGTCAGTTAGTTCAGTAACAAACAGTGCTATTAATCACTCATATTACGGCCCGGCAATGTGAGGCTTAGCTTGTTTTCTCACTGACCAAGATGATATAAATGTCAACTTAAATCCTTAAATCACACCTGCTTCCTCTTTTTAAATTTGTTTACAGATCTATACGCCCAGTTGTTCAAATTACTACAAAGTGTGCTAAACGTTCACTCAGGTATTTCCCCCTGGTAGACGTCATCACATTTTGTTGTGCTATGAAGTTACAAAGCATAACTTCAGCTCTTCGTGTATTTATAGGGGCTTCAGATTTGTGAATAGCTCTCCCTGTGATGTGTATTCCTCTGGCTCAGTTTCAGTTTAAAATATTCCTTTGCATCATACACACCGGATGCTGCACCTTGATGTTTTATTACACACAGGCTGCACAGTTTGTCGATTCTTTGTTTATTTACCAGGACAACAATGCACTTGGACATGATTATCTGATATGTGCAGTTTGTAGATCTTACACAGTTTCTTTGGAATTTATTGATTTTTTTCCTGTGGCTTTCAGCTGAAAGAGGCTGACGATCTTCGTACAGGTTTGCTAATGAGTGCATTCGACTAGATTTTTATTTATGTAGAGAATGTGAAGTCGACATCACAAAGGCTCTCAGAGTTGGGCAGACGCTTGGCAGACAAATCCACGCAGAGAGGAAGAAATGGCTTTTTTTTGCTAATTTGCTAATGTTAGCAACTGTCAGCTTTCCTGCTAACTTTAACCACTGGCCACTTGACTTGCTAATGTTAGCATCTGGCGACTTCCAGCTGCCTTGTTATAATGTTAAACTAGTCTTTTGGTAACATTGAGTTTTACTACGGATAAGACTACTGCAGCTTCCACGTTCAACTTTGTTTTTACTACCATTAACCTCTAGTCACTTTTAGCTAACTTGCCAATGTTAACAAATGGCCATTTTTATCTAATTTGCCAGGGTTAACTACGGGTCACTTTTAGCTATCTTGCCAGTTTTAACTAGGCTGGCAAATATTAGCAATTTGCCAATTTCCACTGCATTGGTAATGGTTTCTACTGACCAATTTTAGCTGGTTAGCTCAGGTTAGCCACTGATAAGAATATGTTTAAGATCCGTTTATTTAGAGTTTGAGGCATTGTAAACTCTGTAGCATCACTACATTAGCTGTTTAATGGTCAGGAAATGCCTCCAGTTAAATGCTAATGTTTCCCTTTTTTAAAATAACAGAAATACAAATGTTCCAACTTGTAAAGTGGGAGGTTACTTGTACCGCGCTGTAAATAATATTAATTAATCCTGGAGTGGTGTTATCTTTAAAGCTACATTTGTCCCTGGTGTGAATGAGGGTTTTATGTTTCAGTCACCTTCCTCTGACGTAATGTAAAACTGGCTTCACAAATATGAAATATAATATTCTAAATGATCTGGGGGCTATTTAAAGACGCAAAGGAGCTGTAGCGATGCGGCGGAGCTAAAGTACTCCCGTTTAATGCCGTTTAACAACTGTGTAAAAACGATTTAATTCCAGAAACTACATAATGTATTGAATAATTCCATGTTTTGCCATTTGCAGGTGTTACCATGGTTCCTAATTTAAGACATTATTCCTGCAGAGTTGTGTTCAGGGACACGCTGTGCTGGGATTAAATAGCTCTTAGTACAGCGAAAAACAAACACAAAATAAATCGTGGGCCTGACTTTGGTTTAAGTACATTTCCAATGGAGTTCTCCTCTGAATAGTCATTTAAGTTTTTTATGAAGGTAACTCGTCATTTCCAATGCCTGCAGTGCTTGTGGGAAAAACTCCCCAAACTTTTGGACTCCCTTGAAACAGTTTAGTGATCTCTGCAGCCGAGTCAATAAATAGGAGCACATAACTTCTTCCTTTTTTCCCCCCCTTTCCTCTCTCCCTACTCGACTCCCACAGCTCCCTGCTCAGTGCGCGATCCAATTTCAGGCCGACGGAGGCGATCCTTCCTCGGGGCTGGTTCAGATGGAGGCCGGCGGGCCATTTACACAGCGGAGTGAGAATGAGGGATTTCTAATGACTCTGCACTCTGATAGTCTTCCAGTGGTGCCCAAGGCCTCTCGCCAAGGACCATCCAACTTGACACAACTACTCATCAGGCAGTCACATAATTCTGCAGAGCGTACGGGGGGGCCTCCGAGTCCGGGAAGCTCGGCTGCTACGAGTGTTAGCAGACGGAGTCCACGCTGATCTGAGGCTTCTCGTCTCCTTTTACGCTCATTTTCTCTCCACTTTGTCATTATTGCGGTCCTATATGCTCCATTTTTCCAACTACTTTGAATTAAATCCTATAATATCCCAAGGGAGAGATTCAAAGGCAAGAAAAAAAAACAATCCTTTCTTTCAATCTACCAAGTTTTTAACTTGTTAATGCAAATGTAATCCATGAATAATGAGGGCCGTGTCAAAAATATTAATGATCCCTTATAATTGAGTAATTAGCGGTGAAGCTGTCCTGCGGTGTTAAGTAACCTCGAAGCTTTGTAATTGTTTTTTCAGAGAGGTAAAGAAAAGGTGAATATCTTAATTATGTCTGTGTGGAACTAAAGGCTGCCAGCTTCACTCATAAACTTTACAAAACACATTTGTTTTTTCCTTACATGTTCCACTATAACCATGAAAAAATTCACTATGAACCGGATCCTTTTTCTGTCAGTAATTTAAATAATTTTCATCCTTGCAGAAAGTTTTTTTTTGTGCCGTTTTCTTCCTCCCTTCTACTCCAGGCCAACTTTCTTCATTACAAACTTGTCTGTTCTTTAAATTGCCAGCGAGGTTAACAGAGCAGAAGTTTTCAGTGATTAATTCCAGCTCATTCTATTTCAAGTTTACTTTCATTTAAGTTTGTTTTGCTCTAAAAACCGTCCTGGAGTATTCGCCGATCGCTTTTCAAATGACGGACTGTGGGGTTGCACTAAGAACGCTGCCTGTCCGAGACGCGTTTGATTAAATTTTCAAAATAAAATCATTGTTTGTGTCGTTGAATTGTTATTTTGGTCGCATCTTTGAAGATAAGTTGTAGCGCTGATCACTTGTCAATCAATCAAAAGTGGTCAATGCTGATATATTTAAGAAAACATCCAACTTTATTTCATTCCATCTGCTTTCTGTGTTTACATTTCAAATCCTTTTATCGACTTCACTGACCTTATGTATTTTCCTTGAGCTGTTTTTGGTGTTTGTATCGCCCGAGCCTCACATTTTGAAGACTTTGGTGCACAAATTTCCAATAATTCCTCAACAGAATCCTTTTTTTTTCAGCTTTCTGCGAGGTTCTGTTTAAATTCAGCTGCACTTATTGCTTCAACACAACTTCAGCTCCTGCATTTTCCCCATTATATGCGATTTATAAACTTCTCTTTGGTATTGCCGCTGTGTAAAGTTCTTTTCCATCTTTGTAGCATCTCAAATATGACTAGAGCTGCAACAAGTACATATTCTAGTGATTAATCTTGTTTTGTTTTTTTTAGTGATTCATCTATTAATCATTTTGTCTATGGAATTCCAAAACAGAAAAAAGTCTACTGAGAGCATTTGATTAAGCAAAACTATGAATATGTAAATGTAGATATTGAACCTGAAGCATCTCTGCGGCTGTTAAAATAAAGGAGCATGCTGGACGTAACTCTTAAACCGAGAAGTTATTTCACAACATATAATCTAAACATGCTGTATCAGATTAAGCAGTCCTTATCTGGAGCAAACACAAATGAATTCAAGAGGCCGTTGATGCTTCCCTAAATGTAGACTTTCATTTTCAGTCGTGCAAAACCATTTGTGTAAGGCAACAAGCCCTGTAAGTAAGTACAATTCTAAGTATTTAGTAGTAAATTAACTGAACTGTATAAAATCAGCTGAGCATATTTAAATGTTTTCATATTAATACACGAGGTGATAATAATCCAGTATAAACAGTATTAAAATGTAGGACGATGGTGTGTAATGAACACTTTTACTTTCATGGTCTTTAAATTGTACGTTTTTAGTCCACTTTGCCTTTTACAAATGAACTTTTACTTGCAACTGAGTGTTTGTAAATAGTGGTTTTGCTGCTTTCACTTCAGTAAAAAGGTCAGAAGTGCTTCCTCTTGAAACTGTAAAAAAAAAAAAAAAAACAACAACTATGATTGCTTCACCAGAGCAACTCAGCATAACCCTGCAGATGCACTCTACATACACCCCCTGTCAAAAGTTTTAGGACGCTTTCTCATTCGTTTGAATGGGAAAGCGTCCTAAAACTTTTGACACAGGGTGTATCTTTGTTTTTGGACACAATGACTTAAAGTGAACCATAAGGAAAATCACCAGACTGTAATTAAAATCAGAACTGCAAAATGTGCCAAAAAAATGTGTGATTTCTTAACTTGAGTTGTAATTATGTCATTGTTGAGCAATTAAGTGTGTGGTTATTTTCCTGTCAACTTTAAAAATGCATTAAAAAGAAAGAAAGAAGAAGAAATATACTGAGCCTTACTTAACCATGATGCATTTTAAAGATTATATTACTATTATTGAAGGTGTTTTGGCCTGAAAACCTGCATTTTTATCTAGAAACTGTCACATATCTTATTGGAAAAGCCAGCATGTTGTGGTTACTTTAACTCTGGATACATCTGTAACACTATGCTGCGATAAACAACAGGAACCAGTGAGGTATTTACATCTACATATATATATATTTATCTATCACAGCCTCAGAGGACACAGCAATGCCACTTTGTATCGCACGTCTGATGGTGTCGTTGAGCCCGAAGCGGCAGAAAAATGAGAGAGATTAACGAAAAAGGTCAAACGCGCCATTAGTTGTACTGAACCCGGTTACACTTCCAGGTTTATTGCCGTCTCCGCGGGGCACGGCGAGGCCACAAACCTCATCCACGTGTCCCTGAATGCGTGTTGAGCGTTCGGGTAAAAAGAGGAGAGCACTTGACCTCCCATCGTCTCCGCGTTTGGTCATATTTCCCCGTCAGAGCCCTGAGCTTCTCCTTTAACCGCGGCGGAGACAAAACACGCCGCCGCAGAAGCTCAGACAGAATGTCATCGCCGCTCCGGGTTCGTCACCTCCATCGAGAACGCTGCAGCTCGTCCTTTCAGGAAGGGAGTGAACGCCTACACGGACCCACACGTGCACTCCCACACACGGTTTGTCACACCGAGACGTGCATGTCTTCACGTCGTCCTCCCCCGACAGCAGCAGCGGCTCCTCTGACATTTAACCAAAGCAAAACAAATTCCACTCATGAGTGCGCTTTCAATACACATGAAGGGAAAAAAAAAAGGAAATGTGTAAAACGATACCCGGAGTAATCAGAGAGTAAAAAGTCCCCTGATAATAAATACAGGGAGGATGGAAGCAGCAGAACAATGCTTCTTCTCTCGCTTTCTCTCTCCGGCTGCTGATATTTGTGCCTGCAAATGAGGCCATTTTGTTGCAAATAATGATGCGGCTCTCCACAGTTTACAGGCTAATTTAAAAAGGGGACCATTCTGAAGCATGACCCAATAGGAACTGAGTGGTTTTATTCCTCATCTGAGCTCTGGTTTTTAAAGAAAACGGCCTCACTGAAACCGCTGTTACTTTTACATGTCTGGGTCCATTTATGTGAACGCTCCCCGTTGTGTCATTTCCTCTTTCACCCCTCTTTTATCTTTCTTTCTTTTTCTCTCATCTCCCTTTCTCTGCTCCACACCATATGGGAGACAGAGGCGCAGCGTGTTTCGGGACGGAAAATTGATTGTAAATAGACGATGTGAGGGATCCACGGTAATGATGGCGGAGAGTGCTCTGTCCCACAGCACAATGTCACCACAAGCTATCAGCGGCTGCACTCTGATGCTCCCCACTGCATATTCTTATGCTCTGATGCTGGTAAGTCTATACGCCTCCAGAGAGCTCGCCTGGGGGTCAGCTAATGGGACCACTGCCATCCTCCCTCTGTGCTTTGGAAAAGAGGCAACTCCTCTTTTTTTGTGTGTGTGTTTTTTTTCCTCTTTCCAGAAGACTTGGTTACAATAACTACGGCGCTCTCAGACCCAGATGGGGGACGGCATGAAGCTCTGGCCGTGTAAAGAGATGGAGAAAAGACGTGTAAGTAACCAGCTGGCGCATTCAGAGCCAACACAAACTGACTCACACCTTGGAATCTTTCAATTTGCCTGTAATAAATTGCAGTAGGAAGCAATTGCGTCGCTGATGTGCTGAGGGGGTTGAAATTGAAACCGGTGCAGGGACAGTGGCGCGCTCTCAAAGAGAACAGGGCCGGGCAGGTTTGGCCTCTGACTGCTGGAAGAAATGGAAACAATCCCTGAATCTGCCCCTCTCTCACACGTTATCGGCAGCCGCGCAAAACGTTTGTCAGGCCGAGCACGCAAGCCGACCGACGGGCCTCTGCGTTAACGTGTCAAGTCGCTACCTCGGCTTGCATATTTTCTGGCAAAAAATAAAAATACAATTGACAGCAGCAGCAGCAGCAGCATCTAGTCTGGCAATTATGGAGGCGACAAAACAGCTTTCAGACAGCGATACGGTGTGACTGCCGCATAAAACACTCAAAGGAAGGAAGACCTTACGACATTTGGAAAAATACATGAATACAGCACTGATCAAATAAATGTATAAATAAACAATAAATAAACATTTAGCCACGGCTATCTGGAACTGAATGATATAGTATTTTACTTCATGACAAAAACAACAAGTCTGACCAAAAAAAGACGAACGAAACAGGACAAAATATTACAAAAGTGAGACGCAAAATGACAAAAACGAGACACTAAAAAAAGAAGAAATGATACAAGGCAAAACAAAAAAGAGACAAAAAGTTTGACCAAAAAGTTACAAAGCGACAAAAAATGAAAAAGTGAGACAAAAATAGACACAAAACGACAAAAACCAGATGGAAAAATTACACAAATGACAAAAACGAGAAACAAAATGACAAAATAATACAAACAACACTAGCGAGACAAAAAGGAAACACAAAACGACAAAATTCAGACCAAAAAACAACAAAAAGAAGACAAAATATCACAAAAATGAGACACGAAAGGATCAAAGAACCATGAGTAATCTTGTATTTTGTGATCAAAACAACTTCTCAAAGTCTAGAAATGATGTTAAATTTATAGTTTTACTAATTTACAATCTGCATTTAATATCTTCTTTGTAGTTTTTGCACTTTACAAAGTCGTCCCGTTGACCGGAGTGGACCTTCTGGGCCGCATGTGTGACACCCCTGGTTTAAATCAATTACACAATGAACAGAAGCTTGACTTTAAAAAATGTGTATTGTAAATTAAATCACTGTATCAATCAGATGCAGATATTTTATACACTGGGCTCTGTGGCCTGGTTCAGTTCAGACGTGGTAACATGGCGCTAATGTCAGATTGCTCTTATGCTAACCTCGCCTCTCTTGCTGCTGCATTAGTGTCCAGCTGAGTGGCGCTCAGCCCTGTTTGCTGTAACTGCAGGTGGCTTCGGGGATGTGCATTAGTCCCCCTCGGCCTCTGCAATGCCGGAGCAAACGTAAACTCCTGGAGCGCCTCAGATGAAACTGGATGAAGGGCCTCGTCTGAGTGTGTGACTGTGTGTACGTGTGGGCTTTTAAGAGTGTGTGTGTGTGTAGAATGTTTTGATTCACTGTCATGTATTTTAGTCGAGCAATGTTCTTTTAATTGGCATTTTTGTGTGAGTGTCTGTGCTTTTAAGAGTGTGTGTTTGTGTGTGCATGTGTGTGTAATATTTTGTTTCACTGTGTCATGTACTTTTTTATAACATTGTAATTTTGTGATGTTTTTATTGTGACCCGCTAAGGGACTGCAGATGAAAATTAGCCTAAAGCGAACTCTGGTACAATGTATCAAATGGAAACATTTGTGTTTAACATTGTACATGGTCCCTTTTTAAATAAACTGATAATAACAATAACAAGTGGAAACGCAGAGCCGAATCCAATAAGACCGAAAGCCACAGCCGTGCAGACTGTATCCAAACAAGCGCTCTGAATGTGGACCTCTTTCTGCAGGTAATTTGGTCCCGGCTGGGCCCAAACTCCTGTTATTCTGTTACATTCCCTCACGCTCGCCGTCCTGCACTCCGTCTTGCTCCGGTTCGCTGCTTTCACAAGAGAAAAACAGACATTTGCTGACCCTACAAATTACATTTTCTCGCGATGATGCACAGTCTGCGCTGACAGCTGATTTGATATTAATATCGCCTCCAACATCTTGTTTTTCTCCGGCTATTCTTGTATTTATTCTCGCTTTCTGACATAGAAAACACCAATAAAGGCTGGTTTAAGAAGGAAGGCAGAGAGGGAGACTGGCAGAGCCTTGTTTGCCTGCCGAGCGCGTAGATATCAGATAACGCCGCGTGTTTTATTGGGTGACGGACAAATAAAGAACAGCAGAACAACGTGTGGGAAGACAGACACTGGTCTAAAAGCCTCCATTCATCCCTGAGTCATGTTTCACCGTGGCTGCAGTGTCAGGTTGGACCCTAATCTCCTCCAGATGCCCTCACAGGAAAACAGCATCCCCGGCTGCAGCGCCACAGAAACAAGAGCAGAACCTTGATAACGTAATTGATTTGCGAGTTTGTCGTTTGGTTGTTTTGACTCTGGCTGCACGTATTTACCCGTGCATCCGCTCTGTTTGGTTTCTCCTGTCCTCACTTTTTAGTCCTGATCAAAACAGTATTTCCTTCCACTCTTCAGCTCTCCCTGTACGCCTGCCTGTTCCTGCAGGATGCGGAGAACAAGGGAAATATATGCATAACCCTCCGCTGACATGCCGTCTCGTTTGATGTGGGATTCTCAAGCAGATGCCCCCGTCTCTAGCAGCGATATTGGGGGATATTAAAGTGCTGCCTGGCTTTGTCTCTCTGACTCCTCAATGCAAACACACAGCATCATTTGCAAAAGCCAATTCTATTTCCTGTTTTAGAAACTGGCTTTGCAGCTTCGCTCTGTTACGCAGAAAACAAATAAAAATTGAGTGCAGCAACTTCAGAGGACGTGAAGCCTTGCTGGAGCCGTCGACGCTGTTTGTGTAGCTGCAAGTAATGACAAACTCATCACTGATAGCAGAAGTTAATCTAGAGAATATCATTTTTCCAGGGAATAAAGTGGCATTTTCTTGTTCTGTGTCCAAGTCAATAAGACATGCATCGCACAAAAGACTCTCACACTGGAGAAACTAAAAACAGAGAATGTTTTCCTCCTTCCTGAAGAATGCTTTGTAACAGAGGTGTCAAATTTATCTTCAGGTTCCACATTCAGCCCAGTTTGATCTCCAGTGGACCGGACCAGTAAAACCACAGCATAAAAAAACCCTATAAATAACCACAACTACACAACTTCCTCCGTTTTAGTGGAAAAACGTTCACATTTAAAGGAATTATCTTTCTACAAAACATCATAAATAACCTGAAATTTCTTAAGAAAAATAAGTTCAATTTCAGCAGCATTCATCCTCAGTTTATCATTTCCACATTACAACTTCCAGATCACAGTTTATCTACAAAAAGGGACAAAACATTTAGTCACAGCCATGTGGAACTGAACGATAGTGTTTTACTTCAAAAAAGACAAAAAACAACAAAAACAAGACAAAATGTTAAAAACATGAGACACAAAATGACAAAAGCGAGAAAGAAAATGATAAAAATTGAGACAAACGACACGAAACAAAACAGAGACAAAAATGATAAAAGAGAGAAACAAAACAACAAAAAGGAACAATACGAGCGAGACAAAAAAACACACAACATGAAAAAATGCTGCACAGCTAAAGCAAAACAAAGTGAGAAAAATAAGACAAAAAACAAGCGAAGCAAAAACAAAACGGCAAAATCAAGAAACAAATTGATGAAAACATGAGAGAACCGACAAAAAAGACAAAAAAAACACACAACATGAAAAAAACGCTGCACAAAACAACAAATAAAGCAAAACAAAGTGAGAAAAATAAGACAAAAAACAAGCGAAGCAAAAACAAAATGGCAAAATCAAGAAACAAATTGATGAAAACATGAGAGAACCGACAAAAAGACAAAAAAAAACCACACAATATGAAAAAAACGCTGCACAAAACAACAAATAAAGCAAAACAAAGTGAGAAAATAAGACAAAAAACAAGCGAAGCAAAAACAAAACGGCAAAATGAAGAAACAAAATGATGAAAACATGAGAGAACCGACAAAAAAGACAAAAAAAACCCCAACAAAAACGAGACAAAATATTACATAAATGAGACACAAAACGACAAAAGACCAAAGAACAATCTAGTATTTTACTTTCTGATCCAAACAACTTGTCATGGTCTAGAAATGATTTTAAATTTATAGTTTTACTAATTTACAATCTGCAGTTAATATCTTCTCTGGAGTTTTTCCACTTTGAGGGCCGGATTGGACCCTCTGGAGGACCACTTTTGGACCACAGTCCACATGTTTGACAGCCCTGATTTGAAAGAATAGTTTCATATTTTGGGAAACACGCCTGTTTGCTTACTTGCCAAGAGTTCCGCTGGGCTCAGACTACAGGAGTTTTGAAAAGCTGACAGATTTTGAAATCAGGTTGCATCATAATTAGAAACTTCCCAGATGTTCCCTCTAATCTCAGACATGCACTCACTACAATACGTGAAATAATAGCGCATCACACACACAACAGGATGTTATTAAGATTACAGAACCAGAGGGAGCAATCAGCGAGCCGAGCACCACCACCTCACATGATCTCAGGGGGAAGCAGAAACGGAGACTGTGGTGCAACAACTGGATAGAACACTAAAAATACTCTGCAGTGAGAAAAAAAATGCAAAAGCAGAAGGCTAGACGAGTGTGGATGAGAACATGTTTGGGGAAATGCAGTCAGCATGGTGTGTTTCTTCTTGAAAAAGAACTGGAGGCCAGTTTTTATATGTGTAGCTAACGTTAGCCTCAGGGGTTAGCACGTTTAGCTTAATATTATGATATTTTCTCAAAATCATTTTATTTACATGTCTCATTTTTATTTTTTTTCAATGCCAAAAGTAAACAGTTTGCACCAGATTCTGTAAAATATATAAAACTCTGTGCTCCTAAGAATCTATAACTGGCTCTGTTGACAAGCTGCAGAACTTTACCGTGCAGCAAAAAGCCAGCAAATGTGACAAAAGTAAACAACATTTGGGGTTCAGGCTGTTAAAGGAGCCAACGAGTTAATTAGCCAGCTTTCAGTTAGATGACAAGGCGGCAACCTTAGCTTAGCACATAGGCTAAAAACAGCTAGCACACTCCATCTTCTTTTGTTAGCACCTTTAAAAGTCATTAACAGTTTATATGTTGTTTGTTTAATCAACACAACAACCAAAGCATCAAAAAGAGGCTGTATTCTCCATGTATAAGACTCCTGAAAAACACAGATAGTTTTTAACATGCAAAAAGTAAGTTAGCTACAGTAGCTCATGGGTGGAAGTTATGCTAACGCTAATGCAATGCGTCATATGTAGTGTTACACATCATTTTCAGACTGCTATGTGAGAATTTAAGGTCATTTTGTTCCTTTTTGTGGCTGTTTTCAGTCTGTGATAATTTTAGCTATTTTTGTGGTTATTTTTGCATTGTTTTGAAGTTATTTTGTGTGTCTCTTGTCATTTTGTGTCTTTATATGATAATTATCTGTCTCGCTGAGTCATGTTGTGTTTTTCTGCAGTCATTTTGTGTAATTTTTTTGGCCATTTTGTGCATTTTTGTGTTCATGTATCTTTTTTTGGTTGTTTTGTGTGTCTTTGAGCTCTTTTTGTTTACTTTTTGGTCATTTCAGACTGTTTTGTGGGCATCTTAGTTCTATTGTGGTCATTTTGTGCATTTTTATGGTCATTTTGTTCCTTTTTGCGGCTGTTTTCAGTCTATTTGTGGTAATTTTAGGTGTTTTCGTGGTCATTTTGCAACATTTTGCGTCTTTTTGTCTGTTTGTGGTTGTTTTTTGCCTCCTTTATGATAATTTTGTGTCTCATTGAGTCACTTTATGCTTTTCTGTGGTCTTTTATGTCATTTAATAACACAAAATAAGAAACTGCATCTGTGTCCGAGAAATCACTTTCAGCTAAGTTCCCCATTACAAAAACACCTCTAAAGGAATTACTTTCAATTTTACTCAGTTGTATGTATAATATCTAGAAGAATCTTTCTCTAAAATGCCATGTGGTGTTTGGTTACAGGCCGCCACGTCGATTTTAGGCCTGAAAACAGCAAAAATGTCAACTCCGATCCAAAAAGTCCCACAATTATACTTTGACCCGTATGTGAAACTCCTTCATATTTGACTGTCAAATAACTCTCAGCAAGAAAGCAAATGAAGTGTATTTCCTCAAATGGTAACCATTAAATCTGCTTATGACTAAATAATAAAAAAAATCACGCTTTAGTTCCAATATTCCTAACATTAAAACCTGCCAAACGTCTCTCCAAACCTGCAGAAAAACACTTGACACGACCTTTAGCACCGCGATGGATTTCAAAGGCTTGAGAGGGTTGCGTGTGTATTCTTGTAAAACTAAACCGTAAATACGCATAAACCAAATTTTACGAGGCAATTGCATTTCTGGATTTGAGTCAAACTTGTAAACACTGAAGAGGGGGAAGGAGAGGAGGAGGAGGAGGAGGAGGAGGAGGAGGAGGAGAGGAGCTGCCGGGCCTGGAAGTATCTGGGCCAGTGGAACGGAGGTGTGGTCGGGGACGGACGGTGCAGCTCTCGCCCGGGGCCAGGGCTGAGGAGAAGGTCATGTGAAAGTGGAATGTGGCTTTGCTGGATGCTCGCCAGGGGCTGTGTTCATGAAGAAGGCTTATTTTTTTTAAAAACAAAGTCAAAACTGCATGCCACCTGGGAGGGATTTTATTTCACTCATTGCTTGCTTCAATAACATCCAGGTGATTTGAATAATTGGGTTTCTGAAGCATGTGACGGCTTTTTGACTGCGCTCCGAACAGATTTTGACATAATGAGAGGCTTTCCCCCCCCTCTTTTTTCTTCTTTTTTGCATACCGTACAAACCGGACAAACAATTACCTAGCAATTACTGTGAAGCTTTTTGAGATGGAGGGGAACGTATCACTCAGCAGGCAGCTGACAGCGTGAGCTAACTCAGCAAGCGACATGCAAAATAGGAAAATAATGGTGTAGAGTGCCAGAAGTGAAGAGTCTCCGTACAACACGGAGACGTACAATAAACAAGAAGGCGGCAAAAACCAATTTATGTAGACAGGTTGAAAAGCAGTGCGTGCAAACAACAAGACACATATCCACAGAGAAGTGAGTGAAAGCAGAGCGGGAGGGAGGGGATGGATGGGCAGCTTCACAAGGCTTTTTACTGAGAATGAATCAGCTGGTATTAAAGCAGCACACATAAAAAAATGATGAGATAAGGGACAACATTCAGCCCAATCTGACCTCCAGTGGACCGCACCAGTAAAATCAGAGCACAATAAGCTATAAATAACCACAAACTCCTAATTGTTACTCGTGCAAAAAAGGTGCACCAAAAACATAAAAATTGTAACTCAGTTTATCATTTCCACATTACAACTTCCAGATCAAGAGTGTCTACAAAGGAACACAACATTTAGTTCGGCAGCTATCTGGAACTGAACGATGCAGTATTTCACCTTATGATCAAAACGACAAAAGTTAGACAAAAAACAAGAAAAAAATATTACAAAAATGAGACACAAAATGACAAAAGCAAGACACAAAGCAATAAAAGTGAGAAACGAGATGACAAAATTAGACAAATGGCACAAAACAAACAAAAAACAGACAAAAATTACACAAAAATGTTACAAGAAGGCAACAAAATAGACAAAAATGAGACAAAAAGTGACAAAAAAAGACAAACACGGCACACAAAAAATGACAAAGCAGAACACAAGATGACAACAAAAAATAAGACAAGCAAGGCAAAAAGGAAACACAAGACGACAAAGACGAGAAAGAAACGACAAAAAACAACAAAAACAAGAAGAAAATATTACAAAAATCAGCTGTATGGCAAAAAAAGGACAAAAGACAGAAGCAAGAAAAAGACACAAAAACAACCAAAACGAGACAAAAGACAACAAAAAGTGAAACAAAAAAGACAACAATAAGACAAAACACAAGCGAGACAAAAGGAAACACAAGACGACAAAGACAAGAAAGAAAACGACAAAAACAACAAAACAAGAAAAAAATATTACAAAAATCAGCTGTATGGCAAGAATAAAGGACAGAAGACAGAAGCAAGAAAAAGACGCAAAAACAACCAAAACGAGACAAAAGACAACAAATAAAGTGAAACAAAAACACAAGCGAGACAAAAAGGAAACACAAAACAACAAAAAATGAGACAAACGACTAAAGTCAGACAAAAAACAACAAAAACATGACAAGATATGACAAAAACGAGGCACAAAAATGACAAAAGAACGATGAACAATCCAGTATTTTACATTCTAATCAAATGAACTTGTCATGGTCTAGAAATGATTTTTAAATTTATAAGTTTTACTAATTTACAATCTGCAGTTAATGTCCTCTCTGGAATCTTTACAAAGTCGTCCACAGGGCGGATTGGACCCTCTGGAGGTCCGCTTTTGGCCCACGGGCCTCATGTTGGACAGCCATGGACTGGATATTTTCCCACGTGAAGGGATCGTTTAATGTCAGGATATTCCGTTGCGAGTTTGGCCGCGGGTGAGGAGCTTTCAGGGCAGGAAGGGCAGGGTTAGGGTTAGGGTTAGGGTTAGGGAGTTGCATCACGTCTGTGTGCTTGTTTAGTTTTGGAAGGTTAGCCGGTGCATTGTGTCAGCTAGACCTTTGTTCCCACCTGCATCACTGAGTCACAAGACTGCAACAACAAAAGCAGAGCATGAAGTCACGCCGGCCGGTAAACAGGTGAAGGAGCTGATGGAATGACAGCGGTGGGGACTAGAAACGACAGGCGTTCGCTTGAGCTCAGACTGGCAGCGTAAATTACATTTTTGGCATATCCAGATTGGAATCAGATTGCTTTCTAAAAGTGCGGACGAGCAAAAAAAAAAAAAAACTTGGTCATACTAGAGGTGGTTTGAAATTTGACTCAAATCAAATTGTGAGCGACTGAACCCGAAGCCACTCAAATCCGATTTTCACCGTCCTTTACGTCACTTAAAGCCCGTAACGCAGAACACATGACGGTGACATCACACCGAGCTGCTCTGGAAGAACTACACTGGAAAAATGCCCTCTCAAAACAAGAAAAAAAACTTATTTCAAGGAACTTTTACCTTGAAGAAAGTGGAAAGAATCTGCCAATAGAACAAGTGAAAAATGTCTTGGTAAGATTTCTTTGAAATAAAAGCTGATATTTTAGAAATATTGAGATCTTTAAAATTAGCTGGGAAAACTTATTTTAAGCTTTATTTACCAGGATTGTCAAGCTTAGGGGTCTTTAAAAAAAAGCCAGACATGCTAAAAAATAGTAATTTTTCACTTAAAAGCAGATTTTTGCTTTCATGTAACCTCCTAATTTTGAGATGTATTAACCCTATTTGAATTTTCTTGTAAAATACAAGTCAAAACAAGATAATTTCCAAGATTGTTTGCCTTAACAAAATATTTAAGATGCATGTCTTAAAGCAAGTCCCTCCATCTGCTGAAACATCACTTGTTAAGTGATTTATCCTTAAATCAAGTGGGATGAGACATTCTGACTAAAAATAAGACAAACAGACTTGGTAAGATGTTGAGTTTTTGCAGTGTACCTGGACCTGGTACTGAGTAAAAGTACGGTTAAAATACAGCAAGAATGTCTGGTTCAGATACATCTAGACCAGGGGTCGGCAACCCACGGCTCCGGAGCCGCATGCGGCTCTTTCAGCCCTCTGTTGTGGCTCCCTGTAACTTTGGAAAATACATTGTTCTGCCTTTCAGGCGCGTTTCAACGCATTTTATATAGAGAGTTTTATTGTGAAATTACCGCTCTTATTTTGACGTGTCACTTCACTGGATGTGCTGCTGGGGTTTTCCCCTGGCTGGGACATGAGAGCGCAAGGTTGATGCGGAGGAGATGGGAGAAGCAACGCCTGTAGTTTCACATCGTTTTGTACTCAAGAATGGCAAGCCTGTTTATTAAGCTCCACTCCAAGAAAGACACGTCTTGTCTTTGAGTCAAAAGTACTCATGATAGGGTAATACACGTTACTCGCAAGAACACGGCAGCAGGTCAGAGAGTCAGAGGAGTGACGTCTTGGAAACAGGGCAGCGACTTAACCGGAGAAAAGTTATTAGCTTAAGATAAATAGACAAATAGATTTTACAAGTCAAATAGACATCGCAAAATATTGATTTCCAGCTAACATTATGTAACATATGAGGTCCAAGAGCAAAAATGACATTAACCTGGTAAGATAAATATTAGTGGAAGGACACAATTTTAAAATGAATCTAATTAGAGGCTTTGTAATTAATTAATCACGACTGATTAACAAGGGCATAGAAGTAAAAAAAAAAGCGATAAATGCAGTGTTGTCTTCATTTTAAATGCCAAAAGGATTTTGCGGCTCCCGGTGTTTTCTTTTCTGTGGGAAACGGGTCGAAATGGCTCTTTGAGTGTTAAAGGTTGCCGACCCCTGATCTAGAGCAAGAGTGTCCTACACGTGGCCCACGGGCCAAAAGCTGATGTGGTGTTGTGTTTTTATCATCTTGTGTCTCATTGTTGTCATATTTTGCCTTGTTTTTGTCAGATTTTTGCTGCTTGTCCTATGTTTTAGTCATTCTGTTTCTCATTTTTTGGTCATTTTGTGTTTCCTTTTTGTCTCAGTTGCATTGTTTGTCTACTTTTTTGTCATTTTGTTTCTTGTTTTTGTCATTTTGACACAGAAAATGACTTTTATTGGCTTATAGGCGTCTCTAAGGTCAACCAAAGAAACCGTTATTCTTCGAAGGGTCGAAACTTCCAGAAAAGCTTCGAGCTCCAAATCTGTGAGGATGATCTTAACTAGCATCTGCCGCTCATCGATCCAGACTTTAACTCGGTAAATATTAAACATTAGGGTGGCTCCTATGAGTCTACGAGCAGTTTCATTGCCAATAATCTGGTCAAACATCGGCTCTGACCAGATCTCTCCACCGATTGTTGGGGAGGTGAAACTGAAACTCCTGCAGTCTGAGCCCAGTATTAGAATGGCATCCTTTCCATGAGATCATTAAAGAGAAACACACTGAGCTAAAAGTTGACTCAGATTGGGTGGATGTAGGACAGATGCAAGTGTGCCAATTGAATGACGCACAAAAGCCCAAATTTAACTTTAAAGTCACAACATAGCGGCAGTTAAAGAGTCTTTATCTTCAGCAATGTGAGTAAAAATGTAAGCGTGATTAGATCGCTGAACGTGAGCGTCTCTCACCTGGACCGGCAGATCAGTGGAAGCAGATAGAGCCTTAAACACATAAACAAGAACCATGTTCTCTGGAAACTGATTTAAAGCCAATACCCTGCAAATGACCTTTAATGTGGAAGAAAAAGGGGGAAAAGAGAAAGTTCATTTTGGACAACTGTCAGCCTTCAGAAAGGAACAAGGAGCTCTGACTGGAAACTTTTTTACGGCCTTACAAGTCACAAAGGCCGAGCTCTTAATGTGAAAAATAGCTCAAGCTGTCGAATAAAAAAATACAATATTCCCCATTGGAACGCTATGGAGTAGAAGGAGAAAGCAGCAGAAAATGGAAATGCTCAAGCACCCTAAAATTGTACAGTGCAGCAAATGTGCTTTCTGGCAGCGCTGCTGGATATGAACGTACAAACATTCCTGGCTTGTGATGCCGCCCGCATCGCCTCTATCGCTCCAGTGTGAAAGTATGAGAGGACTCATCTCCGTTCTTTATCTAATCTGCACTTCTCTGTTTTCATTCTCGAAAGCTGCTCCCTGAGCCGGAGTGTGTAGAACAGCCACAAAAACCAACACATGGACACCAAATGCAACATCGCTTGTAAATGACAACAGACATTTCCCCTTTAAAGACAAACTTTGAGAGACAAATTGAGTTTTTATGAGGTGTGAACATAAAATCGGAGATAAGATGGCGGGATGGGGGCGGACGGGGATCGACCGGCTCCTGAATGCATCAGCAGCATGAAGCCTGTTAAAAGTTCAGTGCGGTTGAGGCTGGAAATCACAGAGTGGAGCTCTGCGTTGTGTGCTGTGCGCCTGCTGGCAGCCCTTCTGGCTGGCATTCACCGATGCTTTTTTGGCTGCTTTCAGAAGGATCCAAAGCAAACAGGAACGGCTCTGCTTACAGGCCGTAAAACATGTGTGTCAGCCTTCTCCTCCACGGACGGCACTGTACCGCACAAAATGGCAAAACGGCGCTCACATTTTCTCACTGAGCTAATGCAAAATATTAAAGTCGCTTCCAATTAGGATGATAAACGAGCTGTTTGGGATTTTTAAGGTTTGGATCTGGAAGCTACCATGACAGTACCATAGACCAGGGGTGTCAAACATGCGGCCTGAAGGCAAAAATACCAATGGATGACTCCATCTTTGATGCACATTTGATGGTACAGACTCTGGTTTTGTCATATTGACCCCTGAAAGCTACATTTAACATCTACCAACTACAGTACTGCTCGTACTAGAGCTGTCATGATATCAGATCTTCACTACACAATTGTTATGACCCAAAAAATCAAGACAGGAATATTAATGCTATATCTAATGGGTGTCAAATGTGCGGCCCCAGGGACAAAATCGGCCCGCTAGATGACTTTGTAAAGTGTAAAAATTCCAGAGAAGATATTAACTGTAAATTTTAGACAAGTAAAACTGTAAATTTCAACTAATTTCTAGACCATGACAAGCTGTTTTTTGTCTAACCCTAACCCTATCAAATGTACATCAAAGATGACGCCATTCATTGGTTTATGAGCAACCGCTTTGAGGTTTGTCTGGAATCGAACATAACAAGCAAATTTTTACAAAAACAATGGCAGTATGGCAGCGACCTGTCAATTACAAGGTGGCTCCGACCTAAAACATACTGTACTGTATCGCTATTTTACTCTAAATGGGACCAAAATTTACAAAATAAACACCATTCTGTATTGTAGGAGACTCGAAACTAGCTGTTGAGATTATAAAATAATTCTGCAAATGTTTGCTGATTGAGCAGATCAAAGCGAAGCAGACTCATTTTCTCATAGACTTCTACACAATCGGCTAACCATATGAGCTGCCCCCTGCTGGCTGTTAGACAGAATGCAGATTTAAGGCAATTCTGGCTTCTCTCTTTACATCATCCGTCTTTTATATCCAGTCCACATCAGGCTCCCCAGTGCTGCATCGTGCTTTAATAGTTAGTACATTTCTTCGAGCGTCACAGATAACCCAGAATGACTCATCAGAATTTGATCTACTCTTTCTAATCATCAGTTGGCTGGAGGAAATCTCTCAGCCGATGTCGCTGTGTGGGTTTCAAAGGATGAAAGTCTGTGCAGACTTTGATGGCGTATCACAGGGTTGAGTTTGGGCTCAGCTCTCCGTAAATTACTCCGATTCCAATCACGACACTGCAGATTAGAAGACGTCAAGTCAGCCTGCACGGATCCAGCATTAATCAAATTACAGCAACCGAAAAAACAAACCACCTGGAAGACACTAATGTAGTCAGCGTTATTGTGCCAGACTTCTACTAATTACAGCGTTTGACCAATCAGCTTCAATCCGTAGCTTGTTCTCGTCATGTTTTCCGCAACTCAAACTTTACTTCAAACCAGAGAAATAATCTAATAATGCCATTTGCTGTTTACAGTGTGGCAGGCGCTGGGTCTTTGCCATCCGGAGAGGGGCATGCGAGCCAGATTTAAACGTCTGCTCTGAATGTTTATGGGGTTTCTTTGTGCCTAAGTGGTTTGAATTGCAGAGCTTTTGCTGAACATCGTTACTGCAGCAATCAAAGCTGTGATTTTCCTCTTTAACTGCTCTGTAAAGAACAAATCAAAGATGCTGGTAAACGTCGGCTGATTCATGTGGAAAAAAATAATTTGTCACCTCTGATGTTGAGGCGCATTTAACAAAACTCGGATGAGCCAAAAAACGGCTGAAATATGGCAAAAGCAGCGGGTTTTTTTCCTCGCTTGTTCCGCTCTGGTCATCTCTTAGAGGTCAAGGTGAGTATTTGTACCTCTGCGATGGCACTCTGTCTCTTCCAATGACAGCTTCCACATAAACGCCGGCAGTCACGAGCCGGAGATTATGAGCGCTTGATGAAAACGGCTATTGGTGGATTTATCACGGCGCTCGGTTCGACCTCCAGACACATGTGAGGTCACTTATTGCAGCTCATGTTTTTTACATCGGTCTTGTTATTCCAATGTCTAAGCCCCTGACTATAATCTAATGACTGTGCTGTGAGTGTCCAGGTATTACCTTCAGAAAATATACACTTGCAACATTCTTTCAGAACTATTGAGTTCTGTTTATTTTAAAGCCTGCAGGAAGAATTTGAGCCTCGCTGGCAGAAAGATGTATATATAGAGTCATTTTTTATAGACACTTAACTCCAATTAACCTCCATTCTCCTATTTGCCTATAATCACATTATCCTCTGGTATTCCACTCTATTTTTCTTTCATTCGGGAGAGGCCGTGTGTCCAGAGAACAGTGCAAGAACAAGCTTCTCCTTGTGTTGGATCTCCCAGTTGGCAAGAAAACCAGTCCATGGTCTTCACTCTGTCTTTTGTCAGGTCTGAGTTCTGTCCTGAGGCCACGTCTGTTGGACGTCTGATTCGGCCATCAGCTGATTCTATAGCAGGGGGTGTCCAACATGAGGCCCGTGTTCCAAAACCAGCCTGCCAGACGGCCTAATCCAGCCAAAGGGATGACTTTGTAAAGTGTATAAAATCCAGAGAAGACATTCACTGCAGGTTGTAAATTAGTAAAACTATAAATTGAAAATGATTTCCAGACCATGACAAGTTGTTTTGATCATAAAGTAAAAATATTAGATTGTTCATTGTTCTTTTGTCATTTTCTGTCTCATTTTTGTAACATTTTGTCTTTTTTGTTTGCTTTAATCATTGTTTTGTGTATCATTTGTCGTTTATCTTGTTTTTTGTCTCCCTGTAACTTTTTTGTCTAATTGTTAGTCTCCATTTTGTTTGTTTCATGTTGTTTTTCTCATTTTTGGTCATTTTGTGCCTTGTTTTTGTCATTGTGCGTCTCATTTTTGCAATATTTTGCCTTATTTTTGTTGTTTTTTTTCTGACGTCTGTC
Source organism: Acanthochromis polyacanthus (assembly GCF_021347895.1). NCBI lineage: Eukaryota > Metazoa > Chordata > Actinopteri > Pomacentridae > Acanthochromis > Acanthochromis polyacanthus. The sequence continues at coordinate 2,100,404 of NC_067128.1, read as the reverse complement.
GTTTAGATCATAAAGTAAAATATGAAATCAGTCGATTCCAGATGACAGTGACTATTTTTTTGTGCCTTTGTGGAAACAGTGATTTGTAGGTTGTAATGTGGAAATGAAAAACTGAGGCATAATGCTGTGAAATTAAATTAAATTTTCTTTAGAAATTTCAGGTTGTTCATAATGTTTGGTAAAAAGATAATTCATTGAATGTGAACATTTCCAGAATATATATATTTTTTGCACTAAAACAAAGGAAAGATATGGAGTTGGAGTTATTTATAGGTTATTATGCTGTGATTTTACTGGTCAGGCCCACTTAAGATCAAACTGGGCTGAATGTGGAACCTGAACTAAGGTGAGTGTGACCCTCATGCTCTTCAGTACAACACGTTAAAGATGTATTATTAGGGCTTGTCGAGGATTCACTGCTCTGTCTGGTTGTTTCTAGTTTACTGTAAGTTTCTAAATGACAGAATAAATTAAGAGGACTGTTTAAAAAAAAAGGAAAAAAAAAAAGATCCAGCCGTGTTTTTCATTCCCTTATTAATTTCTAATACTCTCAAGACATGCTGACTCATTCCTCCTGTCAAAATAATGTCAAATGATTTTAATTCTCAGCATTAAATGTCTTCAAATGGACAGTTTGGAACCAGACGCTTGAATCTGTGCCTCTTTCTTTCCCCCACGCCGCACAAAAAAACACATTCCAGCTGTCGACTGTGCTCATTCATGTACTAAATGTATGAAACTGTTCCTGACTACCTGCCTGTCCCCTAAAGCAATTATAGGTGCAAGTGTTCACTTTTGGCACTTTTAAACCCCTACGCCTCAAAAAGGCGCCTGTTGAGCTGTCACTCACACGGACACATTAGCAACACATTTTCTAGAACTCTTGCATGAACAATGATGTGGGAAATGTGAAGATTTGAGAAGATGCCACTTCAGTTTGGTTCAAACTTCACACGTCCGCTCCAACTCACTTAAGGCAGAATTAATGGAGACATTTATTACAACGCTACCAGTTACTGTACAGATACAGACTCGACATGAAAAATGGGAACTAACAGTTTGCTTCACTGCAAACATGTGCTGCTTGCAACAGTATAAAACTGTGAAATCAGGAAATCAGAATCAGCTCCACTTTGACCAGCTGCTAACATATCAATCTATAGGTAAAATAAATTTATAAATATACCAACATGAGCCACTCTACCTTCATACCAAGTACTTTTATTTGTGATTTAGCTGATCATATTTTGACTTTAAACACAGTCATTTTACTTTGAATAAAATGCTTCGCTATTGTGGTACTTTTAATAAGCAAGAGCTGATTACGTTTTGTTGGAATGCTAATAAATTGACAAAAAAACCCTCAAAACATAGTTTACATTACAGACTGCATCAAAATGGGTTAGTAAGCAAAACAAATATTAAAAAAAGTGAGCTAAAAATTTATTGAAGCAGTCCAAAACAAAAGATTAAATTGTTAGCTAAAAGTAGGCTAATTAGCTAAAGGTTGAAAAAACTAGCAAAGAACGCAAAAATGCTGTAAACAGTGAACATAAATTTATGTAGCTATAAGGCAATGATTAAACTAATAGAAATGGATATTTGTAAATCTTAAGGTAAACATTTTGAATAGCTAACTAGCGAAGCATAATATATAAATAGCTGAAATTGTTAGCTAAAAGTAGGCTAATTGACTAAAGGTTAAAGGTTGAAAAAACTAGCAAAGAACACATAAATGCTGTAAACAGTGAACATAAATGTATGTATAATGTGATGATTAAACTAAAAGAAATGTTGTAAATCTTAAGGTAAACATTTTGAATAGCTAACTAGCTAAGCGTAATACATAAATAGCTGAAATAGTTGGCTAAAAATAGGCTAATTGCTAAAGGCTAATGGTTGAAAAAGTTAGCAAAGATAGAACGGATAAACGCTGAAAAACAGTGAACATAAATTCATGTATAAGGCGATGAAATGATTAACTAAAAGAAACAGATATGTTTTAAATCTTAAGGTAAACATTTGAATACACAAATAGCTGAAATAATTGGCTAAAAGTAGGCTAGATAAAGGGTAAAATAGCTAAGAGATGGTAAAAAAATCTAAAAAGTAACCCTAAATGTGTGGACAAATTGCTGAAATAGTTAACTAAAACAAATGTCTTTATGGCTTAAATTGCTGGCTATGAGAAAGTAGACATTTGGATAATTAGCCAATAATAAGAGTTAAACAGCTGACAGGATAATAGTTGATATAGATAGCTAAGAAGGGGTAAATATTTGGAATAATTATACAAAAAAGAGGCTAACTGATATAGGATGGAATAGTAAGCTAAGAGAGAGAAAATATTTTCAAAAAGAGTATAATGGTCAAGTCAAGTTATTTAAATATCACATATAAGGCAACAGATGGTGACACTAAATACTAAATATTAGAGTTAAATATTACGAGTAAATGTAGGCTAAAACTATGCTAAAGGAAAAATATATCATTAAACATTTCAGCTGACCAAAAACAACAGATGAACAGTTGAAGTAACAGAGCAAAGGCTCCAGATACTGATCAAATAGTCAAATAAAGTGAGCAAACACTTGAAATAATGAGAGGTGTTGTGTTATTTGTTTAAATACCGCAGCACACCTTTGGCACAGTTAAGTTGTGGCTTGTTTGTATGTTTGTGTAACCAGGTTCAGTTAGACATTAGTCAACCAGAACTGACCACAGGATCTGACTTAATGAATAGTTCATAAAGTCACCATGTTGCAACTCATTTATTCACAAAAACAACACCTGAAAACTGCCTTTTAAAGGATTACAATGCCCATAATGTCTTAGCATTGTGTTATCCGGTAAATGACTGTTTAATAGAAGAGCTTGAGCCCTTAATGGAGAAACTTCTGTCAATACATTTGCTGTAACTTGACTTTAGAGAACAAAACCGAGGCATGAATGAGGTAAGGAGTCATGAAAAGGGCTTCAAATAAGACATCTTGCTGTGTTTTCACCGTTACTAGTTAAGAAGCTTAAAGGCAACTGGCAGCTACGGGCAACTTTTAAGGTGGAATGTTTTCTTGGACGTTGCTAAGTGCATGAATCAATCAACACACCCTGAATGTCCAAACGACAACTCTGAGCTTTCGTTTGTGTTGGATCTCTTGGTTGGCGTACGGCTTAGCGATGATTGGATCTCCCAGCACTTAAGGAAACGTACGTGAAATTCAACCGGATTATGTGAAACATGAATATTCTGTTTCCTCATTCAGAGAAAAAAAGTTGATCCTGCAGCAGCAAAACATGTTTAGAATTTATGAACCGAGAATAATGAAGTTCAAAATGAGTCAGCAAAGAAAGGACAAAGATAGATAGATAGATAGATTAGATTAGATGGACCGCTTCCAGGAGCTCACATGGTACATTTAAGAAAAAAAGGAATATATGTGCTGATATTTTACAATAAAAACAGCATTAAAAAGTCTAATTAAAGTAAAAATAATAACTCTGACCCTAGAGCAATGTTATGAAACACACAACAACTAAACGTACTAAAAATTTACATTTCAACTGTATGAAAAGCAGTATTTTATGATCCATGACACATTTATATAGTGTAACTATAAAAATCTGTTCCAACGCACGTATCTGTAAAGCGACGGCTGGGTGGATAAAGGTGAGAAGGAGCGTTTCCTTTCAGGTCGCCTTCTGCTCGACGTCTTTGCATCAACACTATTATGTCGGAGGAAATAAAAAGCAGCCGCCGCAGCAAATATCCTGCTGCTACTGTAAAGCACAGAGGTAACAGCCAACGTATGAAGATAATTAAATGTTAGAGGTCACGTGTAGACGGTGGAGAGGTGTGCGCCGCTGTTCTCTGTACGCCGTAATGTTGACTCATTAATCACATCCATTGGCAGTCATGGTCTGGGATTCGACGTGTTAAGTCAAAGCCGTGAATAACACAGCTTTGTAAATTGAGTGCATTCGGGGCAGCTTTTCCTGGCAAAGCGAAAATAAATAAAATAATAACAAGGAAAAAAAAAAAGCTTTTGATCATAGAGATGTCATTATTTCCCAAGAAGCGAGTCGTGTTTACCTGTGAGAGCCGGTGGAGGACTTCACACCCATTTAAATAATGAGACCACAGCAGAAAGATGTTTCACATAATTGTTCCTGCTTCACCTCAGACAGTTTTAAAAGTTATCGCCGGAATGCTCACAATTATTTCCAGTTGTTTTTCTGCAGCCGGTGGCAGATTTCAGAATGTAAACTTGGCCCTTTACACTGTTCTGATTTTTTTTTAAAACAACCCCTGAGACAGGATGCACTCTTTTATTGGGCTTTTTTAAAAGAAAAATAATAATAATGTGTGCTCAACCTTTTTTCCTTTAAAGCCTCCTGTGGGGCCAGCTATTAAAATCATCAACCCTGTTTAAAAAGTTTGCTTCGGAGGCATTCGTCGCCCCAAAGGTTGACAAGACAAGCGCAGGAGGTCAAGGGAAGAGACACGGCGAACAACAGGCAGTGAACTAGAAAGAAACACGGTGGCCATGAATAATGCATGGATGAAAAGGTTTATCTAATGGCACTCTTAAAACTTTTAAAAGTTCATCTTTGCTTTCAGCTGGAGATGCTCTCCGTTAAAATACTCGTTTTTTTTTTTCTTTTTCCAGCTTCCACTGCAGCCTTCTTCCCTCAAACTCAGCTTGAGAGAGAGAGACACTGATTGGTTTAATTATGTTTGCAGTGATTAAGCATCTTAATGGTGCTCATCACAACGTGAGACTTGAATCACAATGATTTTGGAGATGTGACATTTGAGATGCAGTTTTGAGGAGAAAAAGAGACGCAGAGAAAAACTCACTCAGCCTGGCAGACGACTCAAAAAAAGAAAAAAAGAGAGAGACACTTACTGTCTTTAGACACTTGGTGGTCATGGCAGGGTCAGGGAGGAACAGAGGCGCTGAGAGAGTGGAGAGCGCGACCTCACGGCGTTTCCCTTCACATCCCGACCCGGCGACGAGACCGACGGGGCTCGTTAACTTGAAAAAGCCTGGATGGAGGGCGGTAGGCTCACTGGAGTGTGTCTGGAGGAAAGTGAAGGCACCAGGCAGTCAGACAAAAGCAGAGAGAATTCAAAGAGCAGCTCCTCTTCCTCCTTCGCTTTCTCTGGTGTAACTTAACCCCCCGAGGAGCCCCGGCGAAACCGACACACAGAACCAGTTCCAGACCTGTCTCGCTCCGACGAGGCTGCCTCGCCCCCTCTCCGGGTTTTTTCTCCCGTTTTTTGGTATCATTCAGCTCTTGATTCCGCGGCCCGGCCGATGAGCTCACCGCCGGCTCGGGTTTCAGCGCCTGTGCTGGAATGCAGAGGGGCAGAGAGGCAGAGGTGCCGTGGAGGTCAAAGGCTACCGGGGTGGATGGTGTGGAGGATCCGAGAAGACAGGGCCAGAGGGGTATCTGAGGGGCCCCGGGGGAGCCGAGAACAAAACGGGAGTCGCAGGGGTCGAGGGGTACGGATGTCGCGGTAGAGTTTGACAGCTCTGGAGGCGATGGGCTTGAAGACACCGAGTACATTTACACGCTCAAGCACACACACAAACACTGAGAAGTCCCCCCAAGTGCCAGATTTATTGCTCACTAAGAGACTGGGGTGTTTCCTCAGGGAGAAAGGCTTTTTTTTCTTGTCAAGCTGCTGTTTTTACATTTTCAGCAGCATTAGCTCAGAGATAGGAATTCCACATGTGATTAAAAACAGGAAGACTGAGGGACTTTTGAAGGCCATGGGATGTATCTTGCATACGTTTTTAATAAAAGTAAAAAAGCTAATGTTTTTATGTTCATTATGATCATGTCTTATTTATTATGGAAACAATCATTTATTAATAAAAAATGACTGGATATCACTGAAATGTTAACTAAATACTCGTCCCAATTTAGACTTTTAAATAATGATCCAAATTGATTACTCATCTATTGATTTAGTGCCATGCAGCTCTGCTATAGAACAGCTCAGTAGTGAAAATGTAGACTTCCAAACCAGGCTTGGATAGTATTAGATCAAATTAGGATGATGTAATCAGACTAGAAAATAAATAGGTAAGATTTGAAACAATGTGTAATTAGAGTATAGTTACATTGTTGAGGATTACTTGATTACATTTTGATTACGTCTTTAATATGTGTCATGACTCCTCTCAGGTTGCCAGTTTTTTAAACGACTAACATTGTTTTTTAATGGTGATTTATTTATAATGGAGTTTTTGTTCCTTCGTATTTACTCTGAACATTTTGAGTAAGTGCTTCTCTTCATGAATGCTGCCAAAATTTTCACCCACAAAATTCCAAGAATCAGTTCTGGGATGGTTCCAGGCTCAGACAATCTTCTCTGGAAATATGCAATCATGAGGTCCTGATTACTCCTGAAGAGCTTGGTGAGAAACTCAGAGCAATGCCTTAATGAACCAACTGTTCCTATCCCAGCAAAGAGTTTTAAATCTATTTTGTTTTGTTTCTTAGTGTCTTTGTTTCTTTATTCCTACACTGCCTGGCATGTTTGCACTGGGGTATTTCAGTCCCATCTATGTCCTGTACACATGACAAAACTGACAATAAAGCTGACCTTGACTTTGACTGAATCCTGTATCGGACATACTTTACAAATCCTGAGAGACTGGATGCATTCAAACTCACATTTGCAAGACTTTAAGATTCTTCTTCCATTGACTTAACCTCTAAAAATGCTTCTCTGTGAATCAAAGTTCCATATTTAGAAGCTCTTTTCCGTGAAAACAATCCCTTCTTGCCTTTAAATGGCTAAACTGTTGTTTTCTCTAGAATCATACCTTTGTGACTCAAACACACCAGCTCACCTATGCCTCTGCTCGAACTCTGGAAAACCACTCTGTACTAAACAACGACGAGTTATAATATTGGACCAGAGGAGGTCCTCGACTTACATCAGAGCTCCGTTCCTACTGATCTATGTAAGTCGATTTTCATCATAAATCAGACCTCCAGCTTTTTATTCTGTCTAATTTCACTTCCATGGAGACGGCTTTCCTTTTCTTCCAAACATCAGAAGAGTCTGACTTATGCTGGGAGCCATGATGAAGAACAACAAGACGACATGGTCATCAATATCCCCCGCCACATGTGATGTCTATGAGTCTATATCCAAGATAGTGATCAAGGGCCATAACTCTGTTAAATATTATCGCACAGGTCTCATTTTCGAACTTGATCAAGGTGTCCATGGTGTGAAGCTACACACTAAATTTCATAATCCTAGCTGGAATAGTTTCTGAGAAAAGCTGTCCCCTTCATCTCTGACGGACGGACGGACAGACGGAGGCCAAACCTATATCCCCCTTTTCCACTTCGTGGAGGCGGGGGATAAAAAGTTAGTGAATGTAGCACAATCCAAGGAGTACAACCAGAGAATGGAAACAAAGCTGTCTGATAGAGCCGCGTGACGACCTATTTGTCCGCTCTGCTCATCAACTAGTTCCACATAAGCAGCTCCAACATAATGATGAAATGCCGTAAGTTGAGGACGTCGTAAACCGAGGACCCCCTGTAATTCCGTCATACATGTTCGAACTAGAAACCAATTACGAAGAAGAACACAGACAGCTCCGCAAGTTTGGTTCCTGATGTTTGTTAAGAATAAAAAAAATGGAAGTCTGAATGTGTGTTTTTGAGGATGTCATCAGACCACTGCAGCTTGGAGGCAGAAATACTCAGCCATGGCGCTGAAAGCTCATTTTACTCATGATGTGATCTTCCAGGTGATAAAAATACACCATGTGGACATTTTTAACAAGGTAAAAAACTAGATTTTTATAGGAGAGGGTCTTTAAGGAATCTAACCTGGACAGATGCATCCTGAGTGTCGTCTCCAGAGCCGGACGGACCTCTGCGGGAATGTCGGCTGGTCTCGCTCCGATATCAGCGCTGCTATCAGGTATCAGTGTGGTCATCTTCAGGTGCTTCACGAGGGAGTCGACTCGGCTCGCTGCTCTCCTCGTTCCTAGATGAAGCACGTACATGATGTCAGCAGACACACAGCTGCACAGCTCTGCAGAATCCTCCTGTTACTGGGCCTTCTTGATATTTAATACATGAATACGGAATAAATTGTTAAAGTCAAATCTTTACTCGTTGCCCTTAAATCAAAGAGGGAATTGATCAGCAACAGAAGGAAGAATCTGGCTTTAGAAGTACAGAGAGAAGCAGCGAGGCCGGCTGTAATTACAGACCCAGAGCTGACTTTCATCTCTCAGGGAAAGATCATCACAACTTCTATTATTTTAGAAATGTTAACTCAACACGATCCACAAAAACTCATCCCAGCTCTTATAACAACTCGATTATTGTAATGCCCTTTCTAAAGGTCTTTCTGGCTTCTGGAATCGATGGAACAGCCAATCAGCCACTTCACTTTAATTGCATCAGTTTCATAAATTGTCTTTTGTTTTTTACTCTAATAAAGATTTTGATCTCGTTTAATTATGATTGTTCATCACACATTCTGTATTCCTTCTAATTTGTTGTCTTTTCCCTTTTAACCCTCAACATTATTACACATTTAGGTGTTAATCTTTGTTTTTATGAGCAGCACTGTTCATTTCTTCCACCGTGTGAATGAATCAGGATTGACTGCAATAAAAAAAAAAGCTACTAGACAAAAATGTATTTTAATGCAATAAAAAAATAGGTCAATTACTTCATCAACAGTAGCTGTACTTGCAAGAGATTTTATGGGTGGACTTAACAAATACAGATGATCCAAAATTTGAACAAAACAGCAAACAATGCTCTATGAAGAATCTTTAATGGAGCCTTTGGAGCAATATTAGAGCTAAATTTGCTGTCATTATGGACCTTTTTGTTCATAAAATGCTAAGTTTAAAATGTATTAATTTTCAAATGTATCTTTTATGTCACTTTTTTGGGAGCTACACGGCTCCGGCCAACCAGAAGAAGAAGTCCAGTAAAACAGTACGGTTAGTGTGACCTGGATGTTTTTGAGAATCATTACAGAAGCAGAATAAATAAATGGATATCAGAGATTCATTTAAGCTTGAAGGCACACACTGATTACAACAAAGAGTGATTGTATCATCTGCAAATCAGATTCTGATGTGCCGTGACAGAAAGCCACAGGAGCTCTGCAGTGAGTCTGCACCGGCCCCAACATGGAGACCGTCTGTATGATTATTTTACAGAATGCAGAATCAAAAAAGCCACAAACCCCACAGTGTTCAAACGTTTAAATAAATGGGTTCACAAAAATAAATAAGATGAAGAGTTGGACTTGTTCTAAGCTATTTCATTGCCATGAAGATGCTGAATGTGCCACAAATAATGACTTGATAAACTCTCACTCCTTGTTTCCACATACCTTTGTTTGATGATTCTATTTCCATATTTACTGCAGAGAGAGAGAGAGAGAGAGAGAGAGAGAGAGAGAAAACAGTGAGAATCTGACACCAAGGCTGGAAGAAATAAAATATAAGAAATAAAAATGTGCAAACATGGCATATAACTGTAAACTAATGGCATATTAACATGGCAAAATAATAAAAAAATACAGATTTTTATCATAGACTGAACTGTTTTCTCACAGTTACCACGTAATCTAAAAAAAATTGTGTGATTTTACTAGTTAATATCTGTTTTTCTTCTTGAAACAGGGAAAATCTGTAAAATAACAGCAAACCATTCCAGAGAGTACAGCTAAACACCTCTAAAAGCCTTTTTCCCACAGTGGAATACACAGACTACACCTTCCAGTATTCAATGCGAGGAAAAACATCTTGAAACTTGACTTTAACCAAGAGACAGGCACGTTTTATCAGTTTGTGCTGTCTGGTTTTGTAGAATATCTGCTGTACATGTCACAAAAACAGGATCAATGTTGCACAGAGAAATAAAAGAGGAGGCTGTCCTGGTTGGTGTGAAATATTTTGTTAAAGTATAAACCACTACCCCAGTTAGCATGCTTTAAACCAGCTAAACAAGTTTATTTTTTATCACCTACTTATACGATTTGGCAGCCAACAAGCCAAGCACCTGCGCAGCCTGTGATCACTGAGGTTCCCATTTAAATGCCTGATGGCAGATGTGTGAAAACACTGCATCACTAGTTAGCTATGTTTTACATTCCAACATTCAGACATTTCACTGTGCCAGAACCTCTAATTAGTCATCTGCTTGGTATTACTGCTAACAGCTGATCTCACCTGATTAATACCAGTTGGTACATGTCAGTTTTTCCTCATAGGTGTTTCGGTATAAAGCGTGAATCACAGTCTGACACTGTGGGGAAACACTTTATTGTGCTGAAACTGTAGACTAACCTGGTAACCCACTACATGGAGTCACAGCTTCACCTAATTTAACAAGGTAAATAACTCAAAACACAGCTAACTGCACAGGAAAACAATGAAATAAACAACTCAGTATGTTGCACAACATAAATTCGCTCCACAAACCCAGACCTTCCTGGCCACGCCCACTCAAGGTTAAGTTTACAATATCTTTTTTAATAATTAAATGACGTGTAAATCTTCTTAGCCTAAAAAAAAATCCATGTTTCCAGAAATTAAAAGTACAATAGTAATCATTGTACTTGACTACAGTACAATAATAATTATATTTTTGTAATATTTCCCACCTGGCTTTGAGCTTCAGCCCTTGGCGGCGCATTAGCAGCTGACGGAACACCTGGTGGCGGTCGCATTTCAAGCTAATACTAACAAGCTTCGAGTGCTTTTTTAAAAACCGTTTGAAGAAAAAAACGTCATATTTCATCAAGTCATTACCTTCACTCAAGCTACATGGACTTATCAAGACTAGCAAAGGTTTGTGCGACACTCCACACACAGCAGCTACAGCGCCGCGGCTAACTAACAGCTAGCACAATGCTAGCACAGTGACGCCATGATAGGTGTTTATCAGCTGAGAGAGGTGTTTTCGGAATATCGCCACTGTCAGTCTGGATGGAGCAGAGCTTAATCTTACCAGCTGAGCTCAGAGTGAATTCTGACATGAGGAACTTTCAAGGGAAGAGCTCAACTTACCTCCTGACTTTTCCAAGGAGCTGTCAGTGTGCCACGGTTTTATATGCGATGCTAACAGCCGTTTTCACAGCATCGTTCTCGTGTCCTTAAAGCATCACAACGTGTGTAAAAATACAGCCGAACTATTCTGTGAACTGACATCTGTCTGTACAAAGAATGAGACGTTGTTCATCTCCAACAGGAGGAGGAGATCAGAGGAGGTTCCATCAGAAAGGATCCGAGGATGGATTTCATTTCCAAGAGAGGGGTGAGTTATTATAGTGCTCTATTTCACTCAGCACTGGTTGTTAAGAGTGTTGCTGTTTCTTTGTGATGCTGAAGGTTTCAGTGTTATAGAGTCGACTTCTGCCCCTTATTATGTGTATTAATAACTGAATGCACTCACAGCTGCCCTGGATTTTATTCACTAATAATGAGTGGCTTATCATAGTGCTGTAATTCACAGAGCATTGTGTTTGTTGCTGTTGCTTTTGATTCTTTGTGTTGCTGCAGGTTTCAGTGATTCAGTGTTGACTTATTAAGTATATTAATAACTGAACTCTCTCTCGGCTACACCTGCCAAAAGGCTTAGCCGCTAATGTGGCTGGAATATTAAAGCTGAAGTGAAACATTTGGCATATAGACAGAGACGTTTTTAGATTTTAACCTGATAATTGCACCTATTTGAAGTTATTTCAGGGTAAAATTAGTATAATGTGTGAGACACTGTGCTCTGAGGAAAGTAAGGTGGCTTTCTGCAGTCAGCACATGTTCCACATTAAAGCTAGACCAGTGGTTCTCTAACTGTGCGCCTTTGAATTCATCTTAATCTTTGCACAACTTCAATCAGATGTAGAGGTGTGCTTTAGGAATACCTGTGTTTATATATTTTTTTAAGATAGTAATTTGGATGTCTGACTCTTCAAATAGTCCAGGAGGAGAGATGCAGGTGCTGGTGAGGAGGAAAAGTTCCCTCATAAAGTCCTATCACACAACACCCCAGATAAATAACTCATGATGCCTACCTTATATAACTACAGCAATGTAGAATAAAACAATAAAACATGTTTTCATTGCTAGAGAGCTGCCTCTTGCCATACTTTTGTTATGTTAATAATTAGACACGTTCTAGTTGTAGTTATGAGGAAGCAGTATCATTAATAGATCATGTTCATATGGGTGAATATATAACTGAGACTTTTGAAGTGCATAGGATTTATCTTGCATACATTTTCATTAAAAGTAAAAAAAAAACAACTGTTTTTATGTTCATTATGATCATGTCTTTACAAATTTGATAATTATTTTTTATGAAAACAATCACTTATTAATAAAAAAATGACTGGATATCAATAAAATGTCAACTAAATAACTGAATTTAACACCAACCACCTTCTAATGAGCTCAACAACAATAAAATGAGCTGATTCACAAATAGTTTGGATTGTGTTCTTTTATTAAGGTGAGATTATCATGACAGATATTTCTTTTTTGGCATTATATCACATTTTATATGGAAATCTGTGTCCTAGAAATCCCTTTCCACTAAGTTCCCCGTTCCAAAAACTCCTCTCCAGGAAGTGTGTTAATTCCAGATCACATGACCTGCTCCACATGATGTCATTTCCTCCTGAAGAAAAGACTGGAAGACTCCAAGGCTTTCTGACTTATTTAATATAAAGTAGTCATCAGGTTTACTACTATATATTTAGAAATAGCTTTCAATTTTACTCAGCTGTATCTATATTATTTAGAAGAATCTTTCTGTAAAAATGCCATGTGGTGTTTGGTTAAAGTCGATTTTAGGCCTGAAAACAGCAAAAATGTCAACTATGTAACAAAAGTCCCACAATCATATATTGACCCACATATTCATACTAGAAATGACATATTAATAGATAAAATGCTTTTTATATTGTTCTCGCTGTTATAAAAACTCACCGAAATGCACATTTCTGTCTGGGGTTGTTGGTAAAACATACAGGGCGATATTCACTGATGCCTCACTTGGATGTTTTCTTACTGTGGCTGTGTTTTATTGAATTTGCTGAAGGTGGGTGGGTTTTTGTGCCATGCGGTGCTAAAGCGGATTCCTGAGTGACATGAGTAAGACGTGACGGTAAAGCTGCATTAGTCGCCGTCATGTGCAGCGGTGTGTGTTGTGGTTATTGGAGATCAGCTGTGCTGTTGGTTGCAGTGCAGCAGCGCATCTAGTGTGAGATGACTGAGCGTTTCCTTTCTCTGTGTGAGAAATTTGCATGTGTCTAAAAATCTGCGTTTCTTGTGGCTGTTAAATGGTGTTTAAACTGGTGTTTTTTAATGGACGATGACCAGAATATCACATGATTATTTAATGCAGTGTTTCCCCTCCTATATGACCGACGAGGCGGGCCGCCTCGTTACAATTTTGCCGACATTGCCGCCTCCCTGGTCCGCACCAAAAAAAAAAAAAAAAAGTAATGCTAAATATTAGAAAGCATTGACACATAAGTCCGGTATACTCACCGCTGAAATCAACAAGTCAGAATGGCAGCCTTTTCTCGCCGTGGGTGAAGACAGCAGGCACATCCCCGTTGGTCGGTAACACTCAGTTCTCGTATGACATCCCGCGAGTTCGTGTTTCAAATGTCGGTCGTTCCGATTTGCGAACAACGAGCATGGCGGACAAGAAGCGGCAGCGCTCCATCGTTTCGTTTTTCGGGGCTAAAAGCAGGTGTGTATCACAGACATATGTCAAATTAAGTATCAAAACTATCGCATGTCATCAAAATAAAGTGAGCAACGCAGTGTAGGCATCGATCTCGCTTCCTTTACTGAGTTACTGTTCTGTTGTCCGCGGCGATACGAATTGACAGTGACTGCAAAAATGGCTCCCGTTAAAACATTTAGGCGACAAAACCCGTTCTACCCAACGAGACAAATGATTTCAACGGAATATAAAGTTCCTAGTTTCTTTTGATAAAATGATTTATAGATTGCCCGAAATTATATCATTCAATGGCAAAACAAATTCTGTGTTCAAATTCTAGTTCTGTGTTCAAAAAGGTAACAGTTTTGAAAACAGAACTAACTCCTTCAGAAAACCAGTTGTTAACCCAGAGTTGAAGTTTTCTTTCACATTTTAAGTAAAATGAAGGTCATAACCTTTTTATTATAAATAAAAATGAAGTGGGAATTTGGTACCTAACATGTAGTTGTTTTTAGAAAAAAAGTAAAAGTCACCACTTGATTCCAGATTCAAGTCCTTTGTCGTCTTTTTCAAATTTGTAATAAGAACTGATGTGGCATTTTGGAATGGCTTGTGGAAATCTGACCAGAATATAATAGACTGGACTAGTTGACATGTTTTGATCGCAAGGACAAGTGGGTTTATATTTGTCATATTTTCTCCCCATCACTAATTTTTAGAAAAGAAACATGAAAATTTTATTTAATTTAGTTTTTGGAAATGGCTACAAATACAACAAAATGTGCTCTAGATTGTGCCACAATGCCCCATTTTGGATCTTGATTTTCAAAATTTTTACGGGGGGGGGGCATGCCCCCGGACCCCCCCCCTTCGTGCCTCCAGTGCAGCCCGCCACCTCACAGCCATTTCAACCCAGGGGAAACACTGTAATGTTTCTGAAAGAAGTGCTTTTTACATTGCAGAGGCTACAAATTTGTCACTTGCTTTTTATATTTGTTCTCTCTAGAAACTTAATTCTGCAGTTTTTTCCATGCATAATTAGATCACACAACATTACAGGTTAATTTGACTCAGTGGGGCTAAATTGTCATATATATATAATTGTGCAGTCCCAATCTTAATATCTAAATTGGTCAGATAAATTTGCATAATTCATGTTATTGTAAGTCTGATCCTTCATATTTAATAGAATCTGGTAAATTTGTGGTTTATTTATTATAATAGGGTCTTAACCGTAATATTTAAGCTTTAGTCACTTCTGTGGAGGGAAGAGATGTTAAACTCTCAGGTGTTAGCAGGAATTATTGCTGCATTTTTACATCAAACTGTTTTGGTTTTAGCACGGTGGACCTGACGTTTAAACACGCTGTTAACATATGTAGTAATTTTCCAGTGCTTTGGGTACAACAAACCACATTTCATTTTGCTATTTGGGTGAAGTGACGGTTTAATTTAATCGGCACATTATTTTTTGTACAAACTGTGCCACAGTGTAAGTTACTGTATACGCTAGCATTATACACAGTACATCTTTGACGTTTTCTTGTTATATTCCCAGAGTACCACCCAGAAAATAACACTTTATGCTTGCAGATTCTTGTATGTGAACCTTTGCCTGTATTCAATCCATCAGACTATATTTAAATTTTCAGACAAATCAAGTGCAGTTGAAGGTGCTTCTTAATCGACTTGCAAAACAACAGATTTAGACTAGTGAACGAGTGCAATACGATGAAATATTCACTGCATAAATAAGATGATAAAACAGAACTGGAAACGTCCTGCACCTCTGTGGACAAAGCAGAGGGAACTCGTACACAACTCCCATGCAGGATGACGGCTATAAGGCCATAAATCATTAAATAAAATCAGATTTTTTTTTGCAAACTTTTAAAGAACCTGGAATCAATTTTTTCTCAAGCGCTCACAGGTGTTCCAAATACAGGGAAATAAAATGGGGAGTCCTTTCATTTGTTTCCATGCTCGTGTCCTCTCTATACAGCCAAAAAAATCACAGAATCTTTGTCAGCTGTGACACACTTGGAGCACAGATTTATTTTTATTACCGCTGGTGGAATAGTAAATGAGAAATTAAAGATTTTGATGAAACAGGACAATTTTAAGTTCAGGTGTGACTGAATTTCCCATCGGAACAGACGAGTAGCTCGCGGTTAGCTCACAATCTTGACTATTCTTTTGATTTTACTGTTTCCAGCTTTGATAAATGGAGTCATTTTTAAATAAAAAGAGAATATGCCTTTCAAACCGTCTGGTGGATTTTTGGGGGCTCAGAGGGTAAAATTTAAGTTGTAGCTTTCTGTGCACATGCTGGAGTGCTAGCTGACACCTGTTCTGCTGCTTCCATAAAGCGTTGCAGGTCCACCGTGCACTAATTAGTGTTTGAGCCACCTGTGGAGATGCTGCAGAGGTGCGACGAGGGGTGCTGATTCACACCGACGGTGAACTTTACAGCGTGAGCCGTCGGTTTCAAAAGCAGAGAGCAAAGCGACGTTTCCCAAAGATGTCGTTGCCAAACTGCAAACTGCGGCTCCTGGAAGCGGCCTGGCATTTATTTGTGTATTGTCTTTCCAGCCGACTTTGTGCTGTTTACTCAACCGCCCCCCCCCGCCCTCCTCTGTGCTAGCTTTGAACTAGCAGGGTTCTGTATGAGGCCCTGGTTCTCAGAGGAGGAGGCTGGGGGTGCTGGAGGCTGTGCAGATCTCCCCCTCGCTGCCTGCTTTGTGCAGCATGCTGGGGAGTAAGCTCGCATACTGTTTGTGCAGATGAGTGTCGGAGCGGGCACACCCTCTGCGGGCCTGTTCCCATGGGAACGGCAGTGATAGCGAACAGCTTGTTTTTGTGTTTTTTGGCAATGTTGCCGCTGCTGGAATACTGACAGGCACTGGGGAGGTCTGATATGCAAAACCACTGCCAGGTAGGCCTTATGCGAAAGGAATGTTTTCCCTTTGACTCTCTCCCTCTCGGTGTTTTCACATCCACGCTGAGCTATTTGGTCGCACAGCTTCAGTGGAACTCTGCGCTTTTCACCTATGGCTGGGCGATGTTGATCAAGAGGAGTTTACGTTTCAGAGCTCGCCTCACGCCACAGGCTGACAGGCTGAACTTGTTCTTGAGGGTTCACAATCCTCAGGTGGATCACGGGATCGGTTTTAGTCAAATGACTTCAGGTTAGTGTTACATGTCTCCGCACGCTCGGCCGGCAGACGCTTGGCTTCGCTTCTGACCTTTCCGGGTCTCGGAGGGAATTCCACACTAGCTAAACAGGAAGCAGTTTTTTTTCAGAAAAGCCTCCCCTTCCCATAAAATTTCAAACAATAACATCACTGCATGGGTTCGCTGACTTCATTAGCATTATTGTAATCGGAAGCCTCTTCCCCTTTTCTAGAAGAAGTCACTTTACTGAAAGAGTGAAGGACTGTTAGCAGGAGAGTAAACTCCTTTTATTCAGGGGTCACATTCAGCCCTGTTTGATGTCCAGTGGACCAGAGCAGTAAAATCAGAGCATAAAAACCGATTAATGACAACAACCCCTAATAGTTTCTTTGCTTTAGTGCAAAGAAAATGCATCAAAAACGGAAACACCATGCCTCGGTTTAGCATTTCCACATCACAGAGTGTCCACAGAGACACACAACATTTAGCCGCAGGTATCTGGAACTGAACGATTTAGTATTTAAGCTTTATGATCAAAACGACAAAAGTCCGATGACAAAATGACAAAAATGAGAAAAATATTACAGAAACGAGACACAAAGCGAGAAAAAATGGACAAAAGACAGAAGCAAGACAAGAGTTAAGCACAAAAAAACGAAACGAGACAAAAGACGACAAATAAAGCAAAACTCAAAATGAGAAAAATGAGAAACAAAACAATAAAAACATGAGACAAACAACTAAAATCAGACAAAACAACAAACCAAGACAAGATATAACAAAAGTGAGACACAAAATGACAACAGACCAATGAACAATCTGGTATTTTACTTTTATGATCAAAACAACTGGGAGTTATTTAAAATTTACAATCTGCTTCTATTGTCTTCTCTGTAATCTTTAAATCTTACAAAATCGTCCCATAGGCCGTGTTGGACCCTCTGGTGGGCCGCTTTTTGGCCCACGGCCCGCATGTTTGACACCCCCGCTGTAAAGTTCTAAAACTCATTTGCGTTGGTGCTGAATTCTGCGAGCGAAGACGTGAACAAGGAAGAACGGACTCACGAAGTCGATGTCAAAACTGTGATGAAAACCAAAACGTGTTCCTGCAGCTTTGTGAAAACCAATAAAAGATTAATGTTGGACAAGCAAAAATCAATCGCAGTCTGTGTCCAGGAACAGAAGAGACGTCCCCCACGACCCACGTGCATCAAATACAGCACCAACCTGTATTATTTTTAGACATTTTTTTGTGTTTTTATTAATATTAGACTCACACAGAGCAGGGGGAGCCCGAAATGAAATGAAAGCATATGTTTACTGTGCAAACGACTAACTCACTTTATGGTGTTTGGTTTCCTAAATGAAAACATTCTCCAGGAAAGACTCGGGCAGGCTTCTTGCTGAGGAGGAGAGCAGCGAGTGCCTCTCCTCTCCTCTCCTCTCCCTTCAGCCTCTCGCCTGGGACGGCGGGGTAATTACATCACTTGGAGATGGAATGGAAGCACTTTACAAGCGAAAGTAAGTGAAATGCTTTATTGCTCGCCGAATTGCCAATTAAAAAGCAACACCTGGAACGCAGAGGCTCGGCTAAACCGGCCCCGAAACCAGCCGGTCCCCTTCTCCACGGAGGCCCCTGGAGAATGTTTTTCTTTCCATCTTTCTTCCCCCGCTCCCCCCGTCGTTATTTGTAAAAGTTGCCAACAATGCACCTTCACATCGGCTTACATAGACCATAAGTCACCAAAGCCTGACGTGCTCTTAAACGTATTAATAAAGCCCATTTCCTGGCAGGGCTGCAGTGTAAACCTGCACAGGGCACGCTGCTGAGAAAGAAAACAGTGGTGATTCTCTCCAGCACCCAGCGAGCAGTCGGTGCCCCCCCCCCCGTCCAACGCTCACACAGCCGGTCCGGTCCCAGATGTGTTCCACGCTCTGCACAAACACAAAGGTGGTGAAAAGAAGAATGTCTTTCATATTCCTGCTCTGCCTCTCCAGAACAGACCACAGTCGGTGCGCTACAAGAGACGCTTGTCTTCTAACACCTCTGTAGAAAAATAGAATCGCTTCAAGGATTCTAGCTACAATTTACAGCCATGTTGGAAGCTCTGTGAGGCTAATCTACTAGCATTCAGCCTGCTAACGAGCTTAGTGAGAATAATGATCACAGAGAATAAGCGTGCATGCTTCTATTGGTTCACTTTCTGAGCTAAAAAATCAGCCAGCAGAGGTCAAAGACACGTTTTCTCGACCCTCGTGTTCTACTGTGGGTCAAACTGACCCGTTTTGAAGTTTGAAAATGTGGGGAAAAAGAATATTTTCACAATGAAACTTCTGATGTCCACATTTTCAACATTGTTGGGAAATCTTTTACATTTTTTTGGTGGGGAAAAAAGAAAATGTTTCTTCAGAACATTCACAAAAAGAATCTACCAAAATTCAGCCGATTCCGCTGGATTTTGGTTGATTAGTTTTACTGATGTAATCACCAAAATTTGGGGGATTTTATTTTTTTTTTTAAATAAAACTTTTAAGAGAAACTTTTAAGGAATTATTGGAATTTTCTTCGTAAAGGTTTTGTAAATTTAAATTTTGAAAATGTGTAAAAACAAAATCACTTTAGATATTTTTTAAATTATATTTCCAAGATTTTTAATCTTTTTTTTTTAAAATTTTTTATTATGAAACCGTGTGACAAACAATAACAACAACAGTGATGTAGACAGTGAAGATACAATGAATGGAAATATCATAGCATTATTTTTAAAATTATATTATAGGTTGTGCATCGCCCCTCACTCCTCACTGCCTGTTCGTCAATTTTTATTCTTTATCTTTATTTGTTTTTTTAATTTTTTCTATTTTTTTTTTAATTATTATTGTTTTTTGTTTTAGCTTTTTCTTGTTCCCTTCTCCCTCCTCACATATCAAGTCCCCGCCAGTCTACATTATTACTCGTGGTCATTTAACTTACATCGAATCACTGAAACACAATTGCCACTTATCGACAAATGCAGGTTTTTTGTTTTTGTTTTGTTTTGTTTTGTTTGTTTGTTTTCTGTGCTGGATCTGTTTGTTTGAATTTGTCTACTTCTATCTCTTTTTTTTTTAAATATTTCCATTCATTTTATCTTTTTTTTAAAAATTTTTGATCAAACATTTTCTTGCAAAATTTCAGGGATTTAAAAAAAAAAATAAAGCTTTTAAATGAAACTTTTAAGGAATTATTGGATTTTTTTTCTGAAGGTTTTGCACATTTAAAGTTTAAATATGTGGGTAAAAATATATTTCCACTGTGAAACTTCTGAGGTCTACATTTTCAACATTGCTGGGAAATTTCTGAAAATTTTTTTGGTGGAATAATAGAAATCTTAAAATGTTTCTTAAGAACATTCATAAAAAAATCCAGGGAATTTTGGTAGATTTTTTGTGAAAGTTTTTAAAGAAAATATTAGAACTTTTACTGATATATACAGAATCACTTTAGATATTTTTAGGATATTTTTTTGAATTTTTACTAATTTTTTGAAAATATTTGCAAAAATTTTCTTGCCAAATTTGGGGGATTTAAAAAAAAAAAAATCTTTAAGGGAAACTTTTAAGGAATTATTGGAATTTTCTTCCTGAAGGGTTTGCAAATTTTCAATAATTTGGGGATTTTTTTTGGCGGAATTTTAAAAATTTTTTCAGACAAGGAAACTATAGTTTTTGGTGCCCGTAAATAAAGACAACAAGAGGGTTAAAATACTTCCCCAAATGACAGCTTTTAGCAGAGTGAGAAACTTAAAAAACAGAAATAATTAGCAGAGTTTTCACTTTCTATCTTCTGTCTGTGACGATATCATGAATGAAGCTTTAAGTTGTGATACTTCATCAAAATCCCTTTATTACACAAAAAATGATCAAAAATAAACCATCAATTATATCTAAAAAAAAACTCCTCAGCATTCCGCTGTTTTGTTTTAACGTGTTTTCTGGCTCCCTGGCTGCCAGATTTTCACTTTTTTTCTTTTTTTTAAACAAATTTCTGTGTTTACACGGAGCAGAGAAAAGAGAACAAGAGAGAATTGAGCGGAAAATTAAACACATTTGGTCAATAAAATAAATGCAGCATGGATCAGGAACAGCATAGAAAGGAGTGAGTTGTTGGAAGATAATTCACTGATGTGGTGGTGGAATTTCTTTGAGTCGATGTGAAAAATGCCTGGTTGGTAGCCTAGCCTAGACAACCCACGGCAACGAATTTAATTCTCTGCCAGGGTGGGTCTAGTTACCCTCCATAAGGCTCGAGGCTGGATTCTCCTAAAACTGGCCGGACCAATCACCATGAAGTGTAGAGTCAGAAGGCGGGCGTAACTAAGTGACGACAGAGGCGTGACGATTCTGACAGAAACAACCGGCGCACAATAAACAGTTATCTTTGGACTCGGCTTTGGCCACAGCCCTTAAAGATTTGAAGCTAAAATTCAACTTGAAAGATAAACAAAGGACGACACTGAAGTGTTTCATTGAGAAGAAAGATGTATTTGGACTTATGCCGACGGGATATGGCAAATCCTTAATATACCAGTTGGCTCCGCTGGTTGGGAAGCTAATGGGACTTAGACACAATCCGCCGGCGCTCTAGGAACTCCGTCAGCCTATTCGTTGCGCTGATTGGTTGTATACCTACCCAATTGCTGCAGAGGGATTTGATAGACAACCTTTTAGCCCGCCTCCCTCCCTGTCGAGCGGTCCTAGACCCTTGTGCCTTCAGAATATGGGTCTAGCGCGGCTAGGCTACCTGGTTGGTAGAGGTTGGAAAAATGTAAATATGCTTGGTACTATAGCACTGGGAAGCCATCATGTTTTTACAATATCCACAGCACATGTGGTAAAGAACATTTTACATATTGAGTTGTTTGTGATTTAGTAATATAAAGGCTGTTGTTGTTTTCATAAATGATTCTTGTCATTTTAGCTGTCATCTGTCGACCGGTAGCCGTGGTCGTGCTGCTTCCATTGAGCTCCTGGGCTTCATGTTGCAGTGAAAAAATGAGTCCACAGTGAGCAAAATGTGACGGGAGCAAAGAAAAGATCCAGAAACTACTTGGGATTCAGATGGTTAATTTGCATTAAATGCAAAATACCGCTGAGACTGGTGAGAATGTCGTTAGTTTGGAGTGATTGCAATTCCTCCTGTGGGAAACCTGAAGTGTAGAAAGTCAGATGTTCACCGAGGTCAGCAGGAATTATCCTCTGGGTAGACGTGGGTCACCTCATTGTTGAGATATTCCACTGTCTGAAAACTTTTGACCTCATACAAGAAGAAAAGCATCAACCGTTAGGACTTTTCCTTCAGAGGCCACGGACAGCTGCAAAATGTCACTGGACTATTGCAACAGATTGTGAAATATTTTAGTCAAAACAAGCCGTGAGTCAACTTACATTAACATCTGCAGGCCTGCTAGTGGCTGAACGAGTTTAAATAATGAGTGAATTGGTTTTTAAAAAGTTCAGCAATGAAACATTTTCCTCCCAGCGTTGTCCTGGTCGTCTGCCTGAACGGTAGCTGACTGAGGAGTTCTCACTCTGACCGGCCACAAACCGTCACGCCCACAGAAAAGATTAACATCAGCCCACATTGCCATGACGACACTGGCGACAATGATGCTGACAGGCGCTGCCATGGCGACAGCAGTCACAGGCACACATTTGTGGCATCAGAAAGAAGGCCTTATTTACTTTGCAAATGTCTTTACCAGCAGTGCCGGCTTATTACTTTTGAGCCTGACTGACACAGTTTTATGGAAAATAAATTGGCAGAAGCACACTTGATGCATGGCATATCACTTATGATGCTGGCTTAGTCCCTGAGGAGGAGACATGAAAGGAGATGGATACTGGATGATAAGATGTATTGTCATGAATGAGAGTGAAAGGGATGAGTAAAACCCTGAATAGGGCTCATAGCCCCTTTGTAGCTGCAGTCAAAGTGCCTCTTGCAAATTCAGAGCCGGCAGCCAAGGATAATGCGCCTCTCATGTCCAAATAATGGCTGCTGTGCTTCTCACATCCTTATAAGATCCCGGCTACACAGTTTACCAAGTCCAATGTTATCACTTTTTAAGCGTGCATAGATTTCAGGGGTTTACATGAAAGCGCAGTGTCACATTTCCTCTTTGTGCATTCTGTTTCATTAAATGCTGCCGGAGGAAGAAGTCAGTTCTTTCACGCGTGGTTTACGTCAAAGTATTTGCACGGTGACTGGTTAAAGGCAATTCCTGTGTATGGCTTTATCACAGCGGAAAGAAAGGTCTCAGCTGAAATGCAGCAATCGCAAGAGGAGCTTATCTTTAGATTAGACACGTGGGAACCCAAAACTGTCTGGATGACGCATAAGCAGCTGAAGCAACAATCTGAGCAACCTGAAATGTAGCTTCAGCGTTGGCACCCTCTGTCATCTGTTAATCACACATAAGCAGGAGGATGAATGGATGTGGCTTTGAGCTCTTAGGCAAATGAGGGAAAATGTATATTAACATAAAGCACCGAGGTCTGCATGGGCCTAAAGAGGGAAACATGCATGCTGGGAGCTGCACAGCAACATGTGCTCACAGATTACGTCCAAATTTAAATGATGGAGCTCCAAATGAATGCAGCCGTATCCATCCAGTCCAGTTAAAGATGCCCGAGGTAGCACTTTCTAATCTCTCTGAAGTCCCTTGTAACTGCAGCTAAACCTTCTGTGTGTAACCTTCTCTTATCACGCCAGAAAATTAAAAAAAAAAAAATCTGGAGTGACCCGAGCCCATAATGTCTTGATACATTACCCCAGCGCTCTGAGCGTGCTGGCACTAATGCCCCACCTGTAGCGCTTCGGTCTGTGCCAGCACGTCTGACTCAGGAGTAATATCCATTTTGACTCGCTGAAATATTCATTGGCACACCTTGGGTGCACCAGAGGAGGTGTATAGTGTGTCAAATAAGGATATGGAAGCAGCGTTTGTCTAGCGCCTCGGAAATGCCGGCTAATCGCAGTGAATCATCGTTAAACCAGGCCTCAGCTGGGTTAGGAGGATGGAAAGGAATCTGTTTGACTCATATTTAAAAGAAAAGAAAAAAAAACCCTTCACAGAATTTAAGGTTTTGTAATTGCCGTTTATGCTAGAAACTAAAACAGACTGTACGTGTTAGAAAGCCAACCTCCACTGTTTAGTAGGGGTGTGTATCTCTCTCTTAGGTGGTGATCGGATACAAATCTAGATACATGTCTTACGATATGATTCACCAAGGATACATTTTAATACATTACGATTCAATGCGATGCACTTTAAATCTGTTTGTGGTGGAAAAAAAGAAGGTTGTTGCTAGAGGTACGGACCCGTAGCCTGTGGCCTACGGATACGGCACTTTCCATTTGCCAATCAGATACGCGAGATCTGGTCACGTGATTCCTGGTAGACGCTAGCTGTACGGACCCGTAGCATCGGTACTACAGGTACGGACCCTAAACCTAACCCTAACCTTAACCTTTGCTTACCTTTCAACAGTTTGCAGTGGTTAGCAGCTTCTTGACTCGCGAGACTCGCATACAGGTCTGTATCTGTCAGCAAATGGAAAGTGCCGTATCCGTAGGCCACAGGCTACGGGTACGGGTCCATATCTGTAGACACTACCAAAAAAGAAAGAAATGTATGAGATCATTTTGTTCGCAGTAGCGTCCACAGATCCCTGGTCATCCACGTAGATGTCTCCGTGCCGTCTCGACAGATTAGTGCTAAGATTAGTGGCGCTCCCGGTGTACTCAATCGCTGCTTTACACACTTTACAAACGGCCAGACTTTTATCCAACTTTCCATCCTTCTTGAAAAATCCAAAGACCTTCCAAACTTTCGATTTGAGATTTGAGGGTGCACTGTAAATTGTTTCGGTGCTATCAGCCATGCTGTTGTGTATGAGTCACCCGCTAACATGCTACAAGAACGAAACTCTCGTAATACGTCACCGTGAGAGTCTCGCGAGACTTGGGCGGCCATCTTTAGTAGCAAACCTCAAATAAACCGATTCATATGTTTTAAAATGGACATCGACCGGTCCACAGCAGATATAGATCGATCCAGAGACACGCCGATCGATGTATTCATATCTCTAAAGGTGAGAATAGATTATTGATTTGTATCGGTTTATCTTTACACACCTCCACTGTTAGTTTGACTTTGTGGCTTCGGCTGCTTGCATTGTTTTTCCAGAGCTACTGTACATGTTCTGAGACAAAACCCACGTCTTCACAAATACTGCACTGGTGTGATTTACTCATCACGCAGTAAATGAAGTATAATAATGTCTGATGTAACCCACAAAACCACGGTTAAGTGTAAAATTTCTGTGTGGAGAAAATCTGCACGTTTAGAGTCCTGATGGTTTAGAGTGGCAAAGAAACCAGATTTTTTTTTTCCTAAAGGGAAAAAAAATCATCTGTTTCTTAAAAAAAATAGCATTTGCCGTCATTTCTGTCCGTAATAATACCGCTGTAAGTTAATTACTGAGTTCTGGGAAGAAAGAAACGTCACGTAAAGAAAGTTTAATTGGGCCGCTGATCGCTGAGTTTAAATGAAACCTCAGGTCAGCCAAACCCATTTGGAAGAAAAGAAAACGTGCTTGTTAAGTTTCCATCCAAGTGCAGCACAAACTCTTACACAAGAGAAATCCAGAAAATCGTTAAAAGTAAATGCAAATTAATGCACATTTCCATTCACTAGTGGTGTGCAGATGTGAGAAGATGATCAAGATAAACAGTCAGTGGTCAGTGTGGAGAAAAGGATGAGAATGAGGTTGAGGTTTAATGAGAATTAAAACGGTCAAACCTCAGAAATGGTTTGATGTACTAATGCTGAGAAATGTACAATCTCCTCATCATTACACACAAATGTGATCTTTTGTCTGCCACCATTTTTGCGTCTCTGCAGTGAAGTAGAAGCTTTTATGGTTTAGATTTAGAGAACTTTATTGATCCTATGAAGGGTAAATCTCTTGTAACTACACACTGCTCTATCAACAGGAAGCGGTAAATAAAATCAATACATTTCTTACAGCTCACAGATAACTCATATAAACTAGAAAAGCATTCAGAGAGTGCAGTACTCCTCCAAGGCTGCTCATTCCCCCATATGGTATCAGAAAGATGCAGTATTTCTTTATTAGTTATTGATGGTGAGAAAAAACATCAAACATAGAATCACCGTCCGACCAGAGCGCGGAACACAGACGGACATGGGCGCTGCATCGTACATATATTATGTACGCACGATGCAGCGCCGATGTCCGCGTTTAGATACAGCTGTATAGTAAACGCTGACATCCGTGTTTACGATAGATCGCAGATGTCTGTGCTGCATCGTGCATACGTAATATATGCACGATGCAGCGCCGATGTCCGCGTTTAGATACAGCTGTATAGTAAACGCTGACATCCGTGTTTACGATAGATCGCAGATGTCCGCGCTGCATCGTGCATACGTAATATATGCACGATGCAGCGCCGATGTCCATCCGTGTTCTGCACTCCGGTTGGACGCTGATTTCTGTTGCATTGCGCGCTCACTTCCGCTTTTGATGACGTATCGTGCTCAGACGATTAGTTGACGCGTCATTAGTTGCAGCCCTGTATTTAATACAGACGTACACACAAACAGAATGACCTTGCGCTGAGCACAGGCGTGTGTTTTGCATGTGTGTTATGTATGGATACCGAATTGTGTGACTGAAATTTGCTCAGACGCACCCCCTCAATTTAACCAGCTGCTCCTTGTATCATTTCTAACAGATAAGTCCCGATAAGATTTGTAGTAGGATCAGTCATGTGATCGTCGGCAGGCAGCTGACGTAGCGTTTGCTTGTTGTCATGGTTACAGTGTGGATGCATGCTGTTCTTTTTAATCTGCTCAAACATGAACATCTATTTAATGCTGTTATTGTCTGCGTTGTTTCTGCTCATCTGCACTCTGTCACTTATGTGAAATTAAAAGTATTTACATTTTGAATTAATCTGCAGTCAATTAAACCCTAACCTTTGTAAAAACATTAGAGCTGTGGATGCTCAGCTCAGTGCTGCTGCAGACAGATTTATCTCGGCTTATCTAGTAACACTACATTTCTCCGTAGAGTGAAAAATGCTTGCTCTTCTCGTGCACCTGTTCTGCAAAGTTCCTTACAAATTTCAGACTTAACTTTCATTTTCTAAGAGTTTTTCCTGCAGAGAGCGACGAAAACTCTGCAGTAACAAAATGAAAAATACAGAGAATTCAAATTAGGGTTTGTGAATTTTTTCGATTGATATTTCAGATACTTTTTGAAAATTATTATTATTACTTTATTCCACATCCTCCCATTTTCATTCCATTTTCGCACATTGAAATTTGCTGCTTGAATTGCCATATCTCAGGAACTGTTGAAGATAAAAGCCTGAATTTTTCACAGTCATTTCTCGCCGTGCCATTATCATTTCAAAGAAAATACCAAAAACTATTTGATATATCAAGCCAGTATTTCACACATATCTTTGTACATTTTACGCTCTAAAAAGTCCAGGCAGATCAGAGGTAGTAGTTGAGCAGAAATTGCTCTACAAGTTTGATGATTTGAGAAGGAATGAGCCATTTTTCTGTGATATTTTGTTGAGTGGTATTTCATCTAGTGAATATTTTGTTTATCAAATGCTCTAAAATACAGTTGAATGCACAGATTTACTGTTTGCCAGCCGACGGTGCTTCCTGCTGCATGTATTCGTCCCCTGAAGGCCCTCTTCTGAGCCAGGAAAAACCCCGATGCTTGATGTGCTATCTTAAGACCGCTAGTTTAGCAGATAGCCGTGTCCCTCCATCTGCTCCTGCTTCTCTCTCCTGCTCAGTGTGCCACATGTTTAGTTTTTCCCTCTTCGCGATATATGTAGTGTGTTAGCGGCGTTGGAGATGAGGCTTTAGTGAATTTGAAACGTGGCTCCACAGCGTGGAAAAAAAGGGCGTTCGCTGCGGTAGATGTTCCCACCCCAGTAGCTGCTGCAGGCCGACCCTTCGTAGCCGTTAGCTGTCTCCATCTTAAAATCAGACACATTAATCGGTCTATCTCTAGTGCAGGAGTGTCAAACTTATCTTAGTCCAGGTTCCACATTCAGCCCAGTTTGATCTGAAGTGAACTAGACCAGTAAAATCACAGCATGATAACCTGTAAATATCAACAACTCTTAATTTTAGTGCAATGTTTTAGTGCAAAAAACAAATAAATATGCATTACAACTTTCAGGTTGAAGTGTTTCTACAAAGGAACACGACATTTAGTCACAGCTGGAGCTGAATGATAGTATTTTACTTTATGATCAAAATGGCAAGAGTCAGACACAAAAAAACCCCACAAAGACAAAATACTGCACAAAAACAAGACAAAATATTTAAAAAATTCAGACAAAAAAACAACAAAAACGAGACACAAAATGACAAAAAAATGAAACGAGACAAAAAGTTACAAGGCAACAAAAAATGGAAAAATAACAAAAACGACACACAAAAATTGCACAAATGAGGCCAAAAATGACAAAAGCGAGAAACAAAACAACAAAAAAGTAGACTATAAACATAAGTGAGACAAAAAACACCAAACAACAAAAATGATACAAAACACAAAATGACAAAAAGAAGACACTGAACACAAGTGAGACAGAAAGGAAACACAAACGACAAAAACGAGAAATAAAACGAGACATGAGACAACCGACAAACGTCAGATTAAAAGAAGACAAAGACAAAATATTACAAAAATGAGACAAAATGATAAAAGTGAGACAAGCGACAAGAAACAAAACAAAAAGCAGACAAAAATACAGTGAATAAAATGAATAAAGCAAAAGATAAAAATAAGACAAATAACACAAGTGAGACAAAAAGGAAACATAAAACAACAAAAACATGAGACGAACAACAAAAATCAGACAGAAACAAGATAAAATATTACAAAAATGGCACACAAAATCATAAAAGAACAAGGAACAATCGAGTATCTTACCTTCTGATCCAAACAACTTGTCATGGTCTAGAAATTATTTTAAATTTATAGTTTTACTAATTTACAATCTGCAGTTAATGTCTTCTCTGTAATTTTTACACTTTGAGGGCCGGATTGGACCCTCTGGAGGACCACTTTTGGACCACGGGCCTCATGTTGGACCCCCCGATCCAGTACACAGTAAATAAATGTACCTATTTTTGTTTGTATAATGACATCAGAGGCTTGAGTATCATTACACAAGAAGAGCATAAAATGTTGTTCTTCAGAGTTGACAGCTACTTTAATTAGAATTTTCCCCAGAATTCTCATTTCATAAAGGCCAACGTTGAGAAATGTATCGGTGTTGATTTGTCACGGCGCCATCTGGACACCACTCACCATCCACCTGGTGCATCCCGTCCAAATGTTTATCTCTTTCTTCATTTGTTCAGCTGTCTTGTCATCTCTGCAGACGCCCCTTAAAACAACCGCACATTCGCTCGCACACGTCGAGGCTCAGACGACACACACAGCGCATTATTTTTAAGGACGGAGGGAGACTCGAGCACACACAGCAGGTTTTTGAATGATTGAGCGAACCATAAAGGCAGAGTGAACTTCTTCCCAGAGTGTCGGGATGATCTGCGTCTGAGAGAGACAACTTTACAGGAAACTCCACCTTCATGTGGCGTCCTCTGTGTCTCCAAACGGCACCAGGAAAAGGAAAAAAAAAGAGTAGTTCAGTGCTGTGAACATCTGGCTGCGGATGAGTATCGTCATTACAGAGCGAGCGAGGTGCAGCGAAGTGCAACTAGAGGTTTGAGATATTTCAAGACAAAGGTCATCCGCTAAACGACTCCCCCTCACATATCCTCTAGTGTCTGTAAACAGTCAAACCGGCAGAGATTTTTCCATTACCTGACACCACTCAGGCTGATTTTGTGTAAACACATCCCGGGGATCATACCATCCACTTTTACTTTTCTCATGCCGCCGCAAAGTGAAGCTCACAAATCCACAAGCGGTGCGTTGTCTCTAGGGCTGGCCCGAATAGTGGTTTCTGGCCTCGGAATATTCGGGCCCTATTAAAGATGAATATCCGGATATTTGTTCCGCCCCGTAACGTCCGACCGGGGGGGGGGGTGCGCACGGCGATGGCGGAGACGGCCCGAATATTCGGATCCGTTCGTGTGGTCTCCGGGTCCACATTTTGCCTTCGTTTAGTCTTTAGTTAAACTGAAGAATTCCCAAACACCGGTCTTCAGCATCTTGTCTTGTGTTTATGAAACGAAGTGAAGCGTGGCTTCAGAGTCGGCAGCCACCCGGCCATTCGGGTGGTGTTTACAAACATGAATGGAGGAGCTGAAATGAGCCGAAGAACACGGCGGGATGAGCCGAAATGGGCCGAAGTCGAAGGGAAGAGACGAGCTCCGAATATTTTCGTCTGGGGGGAGGAGGGGGTGATCACATAGACATATGTGTATATGTTTATGTGATCACAGGAGGAGATGAGCTGATGTGGGCAGAAGGCGGAGGGAAGACAGTAACGCTGAATATTCTTTCCGCCTGGTGACGTCTGACGGCAGGAGGGGCGGGGGGGTGGGGCGAATATTCGGATACCAAAATTAATATCTGGATAGTGCCATAGCGAACGAATATTCGGATATTCGGGATATTCGGGTCCAGCCCTAGTGACGTCAGAGTCTGCAGCCACCCGGTCATTCGGGTGGTGTTTACAAACATGAATAGATGAGCCGAAATGGGCCGAAGGCGAAGGGAAGAGACGAGCTCCGAATATTTTCATCTGGGGGGAGGAGGGAGTGATCACATAGACATATGTGTATATGTTATAGACATATGTGTATATGTTTATGTGATCACACGAGGAGATGAGCCGATGTGGGCCGTAGTCAACGAATATTCCGACATTCAGGATATTCGGGTCCAGCCCTAGTTGTCTCACGTGCATACCTGAGCCAGAACCGAGACCGGCTCTGTGGTTCCTAAAACACGCAGCATATGTGGAGCTACACGGAGCGCTCCCATGGAATGTATTACACCAAGGGTGTCCAGCATGAGGCCCGTGGACCAGAAGCGGTCCTCCAAATTTAAAATCATTTCTAGATCATGACAAGTTGTTTGGATCATAAAGTAACATACTGGATTGCTCATTGTTCTGTTGTTTCATTTTGTCTCTCATTTTTCTAATATTTACGTGTGTTTGTGCTGTTTTTTGTCTGACTTATTGTGTGTCTCATGTTTCGGTCGTGTTGTCTCATTTTGTTTCCTTTTTGTTTGGCTTGCGTTTTCAGTCTACTTTTTTGCTGTTTTGTTTCTTGCTTTTGTCATTTTTCATCTTGTGTCATTTCTGTCACTTATCTATTTTTTTGTTGCTTTGTAATTTTTTTGTCTAATTTTGTGTCTCATTTTTGTAATATTTTGTCTTGTGTTTTCTCATTTTATTTCTCATTTTTCTCTTTTTTTTGTCTTGCTTGTGTTTTTAATCTACTTTTTTGCCGTTTTGTTTCTCTTTTTTGTCATTTATCTATTTTTTGTTGCTTTGTAACTTTTTTGTCAAATTTGTCTCTTTTGTCATTTTGTGTCTCATTTTTGTAATATTTTGTCTTGTTTTTGTTGTTTTTTTTGTCAGACTTTTGTCGTTTGTCTCGTGTTTTTGTCTACGTTTTTGCTGTTTGTTTGTCTTTGTCATTTTTGGCCTTGCTTGTATCATTTTTGTCATTTGTCCATTTTTTTGTCGCTTTGTAATTTTTTGGTCTTTTTTTGTTTTGTGTCATTTGTCTCATGTGTGTTTTGTTTTTTTTGCTTTGTGACTGATTTTTGAAATATTTTGTCTTGTTTTTATTTGCCGTTTTTTCCTGACCTATGTTATTTTGATCATAAATGATAAACTGAGGCCTAATGTTGCTGAAGTTGAACTCATTTTTGTAAAGAAATTTCAGGTTGTTCATGACGTTTTGTGAAAACATAATTCCTTAATCTACTTTTTTGCACTAAAACAAAGGAACCATTAGGAGTTGTGGTTATTTATCGGGTACTGTGCTGTGATTTTACTGGGCTGAATGTGGAACCTGAACTAAGATGAGTTTGACTCCTCTGCTTTACACAGCAGTCTGAGTGATGGGACTCTTTAAAAGTGATTTTAGGTCAGCGCTGAATCTTGGAAAAACGATGCGAGTCAAGTGCTGTTCCCGTTCCTCCTGCTGCAAATGTTGTTTTGCCATTTGGCTGAGCGCCTGCCGTCCGACATGCTCTGTGTCCCATGTTTCCACGGCTCGGTAGACAGACGACCTCGTGCCTCCCCCCCCCCCTCCTCCATCCTCCTCCTACGCCCACCCTGGACTTGGCACCACCAGCTGTTGAATGCATCAGGCCCCAGAATGGCTCCTCAGCTGCTGCTGTGGCACACGGAGGAAAAAAAGCCTGACAGACTGAGCAGCTGCTGGGCTGAAGCGGGGCAAGGTCACCCTCAGAATGAAATTTAGCCGTACTACCTGCTAAAGTATTATTTGGAGCTGCGGGGTGCTATATCACTCCAGCTCAGGAGTATTACGCTCCTGTCGTGTCTGCAGGTAGTTTGAATCTGAATATAGATTTATCGTCGCCATCTGAGCAGTTTTGCCAACACTTCCACCTACCAAACACCACAATCAACATGTCTTTAGCTCTTCAAATGCATCACAAGTATCTCCACTTTTCTCAATTACTGCTTTTTGTAATAGGATTAGCATAATTTGCAATCAGATTGGTGTAATTATGCCACATGGAATTTGTCACTCTCCAATCCTGTTAGCTGCTGAGGCAGAGCAGAGATAAAGAGCGGCCAGCTGATTTACTGTTGCTGTTGACACGCTGTGAACGCTGCCCTGTGGCACTCTACCACTGCACCACTCCATATTAGAGCCTTAAAAGACGGCTGTGTCTAATAAACCAGGCGCTGGTGTCGAGTTCATGGAACATGCGGCATGAAGCGATTTGATGTCATTCGCTCTTCGCCAGTTATTCCCAGAGGGCGAGGCAGCGACTTGGGTTCGGTTTGCTCAGTTGGTGGATAGATTAATGATTCACAACCAGTGCTACTTGGACCCCAGGGGGTAGTTCTGTGCCTGCCAAGGGGTACATGGAAGGACTGTGGAGTAGCTCAGTTAAATCTGTTTTAAAAAGAAATTATGGTTTGATTAAAATCCACCAATGTTAGTGTTTCAGAGGAAAATAAGTATCTGGATGCTCTTCTTTCATGTACAGTGTGTATTAGGGCTGCACAATTATAGCAAGATCATGGTTATTTATTACAATTATTCGTTGATTTTAGAAGGAATATTTTTATTCCACTTTCTCATTTAAATAAAACAAGCTCTGCTTTTACTTCCATAATGTGTTACGTTCCTGCTTATGTACAAATCTTTGTATCATAAGACCTAAAATGATCATAGCCTCATTTCAGAGC
Organism: Acanthochromis polyacanthus; assembly: GCF_021347895.1. NCBI lineage: Eukaryota > Metazoa > Chordata > Actinopteri > Pomacentridae > Acanthochromis > Acanthochromis polyacanthus. The sequence goes on along the minus strand of NC_067128.1, from coordinate 2,066,998 downwards.
ATCTTCTAGATTATAGGGATGTCTGACATTGGCTGCTGATATTGTCCAACTCTCAATATCTTATTCCAATATCAACCAATACTGATGTCTGTGGGTTATTTAACTAATTTCAGGTAACATCACATATCTCCTGTGGTGGAATTAACACATCATGCCTCATTTTATTGTGATGCCCCATTGGAGGCATTCTCAAATGCAACAAGGCTTTAAGATGTAAACATTGTCTGTGCAAAGTAAGAAAACTACTTCAACTTAAGTAATGGAAAAATGCCATATTTATAGCATGTTTTTTTGTCTCAAACAACAGTTCAGTCTCTCCCTCTATGAGCCCAGTAAATGTTGGCGAAATCCACTCATTATTTTATCGGTTTTCATGATAGGCCAAAAAAACCCGATAATGATATTGACTGATATTACATTTTCATGCGAATGTCGGACATCCCTACTAAAATATAAATGAAATTGTACCCAAAATGCCATACTCGCTCAAAATAGACAATAGAATTTACTAATGTTCCCTAAATACTTCACAGTTGACACAGAGAAGCCTCTAGTCTCCATTCAGTCCCATAGTGCCGCATACTCCAACTGGTGCGTGACAAAAATTACTTTAAAAAGAGTGAAATGTTGTATTTATTGTGTGAATATGTGAAACCAAATGATTTGCAGACATGGGCTGTTTAGAATGAGTGTAGCATTTCAAATATCAAACATTGCAGCAGATCAAGTAGTAGTTGTGGGAAGCCAAAGCAGTGATTGTCATTAAAATGTGATTAATAGTGCAGCCCGAGTGTGTATCGCACACAGTAAGACTGCTAGTGTTAGGACACACTCACTAGAAGTATGGCTGAACAGTTTAAATAATCAGCTGCAAGTATGTTTAAGCTGACAATTTCCATAAATAATACACGAACAGTTGAAATAATTACAAAAGAGCAGTGGCTCTCTAATACAAAAACAAAACATTGAACTGGAATATGACCCCAAACGACAATTGGTAAAATGAGAGAGAAAATAAACGAGGATGTGTCACAGCCCGTCACATGTAGGCGACAGCTGACACTAGCTAAGCAGCTGTGCACAGAGAAGCCTCTAGTCTCCACTCAGGCAGGTTTGCGACCAAAAAATTACTTGAATAAAGTGAAATAAGGCAATTTTAGATGTACCCACTTTGAAACCAAGTCTTCTATGAGTGCCGTTTTCTTTTAGCGGAACAATTTTAATGTCAGTTTTGCATTTGATCATATTTATTCAAATGGGGAAGGCTAAGATGGTGACAAAAATGTGATTCACCTTGCAGCCCTAGTGTATATTAGATATAGAAAACTACCAGCCACCACAGACAGACTGCACTCAGTAGAAGTATAGCTCAGATAACTGTCTAAAAATAAGTTTGCATGTATGTATAAGATGTTTTATCATTTGAAAAAAATTACATTAGAGCAACGGTCAAACGGTTTACATAGTTTGCTAAAAATACCAGAAAACACAGCTGCCAACTGTCAAGTTTTTGGCTTGAGACACCAAATTTCAGGATTCGTCTCACGCAGCCCAAACTGATCTTATGCCAAATGAGAGGAAAAAAATACTGTTACAGAGGTTAAAAAAGGATTTCTGTGAAAACAAGATAAAGTCTGGTTTTTCCATGTTATACTACTACTACTACATTTGACTTTTAAATTAGACTTTTTTTTTACTGTATTTTATATCTGCCAATATTTTCTCCTGTTTTGAACAGTTTATGTTCTCATTTTTTTTTTCAAATTTCTATTGCAAGCCAAGATAAAAAGTCTATAAAAATGCAGCTTTAACAGGTAAAACTAATGAGACTCACTAACAACACATGTAGTCCAGAATGTTTTGACTAAATGTTAACCGGAGCTGAAGTTTAATTTGCTGCCTCCAGCTGTTTGCAGGAGATTTTCCTCTGAGCTTATTCCATCCCTGCAGCGGTTTCTGTCCTCAGGTTGAGTCCTCACCTCCACCGCAGCTGTCAGGATATTATTTTACTCTGAAACTCTGATCTGTTTGCTGTTTCATGACAGATGTTTTCTGGTTTCACAGTCCCACAGTATAATATTTGCAGTTGTAATTATTGTGTGTTCCCGTGTAGGTAGAATGTGTCCTCTCTAATTAAAGTCACCGCGGTTCCATATTATTACAGCAATGAATAGCCCTGTAAAAATGGAAATGCTTTATTTTGTATCATAGGTTGCAGCAGTCAGAGAAGTTCTATCACACATGGAGAGGATTTTCAGTGTTTAGGAGATAAATAAACTGTTGATGTTTTTCATTTGGGTGAACTTTTCCCCCTTAAATTCACGGCAGCATCTCTTCTCCTGGGCTATTTTGAAGGGTTGCTCGCCCAGATTACCCCGCTCCCTCCCTAAATGACACATTTCATACTCATCATTGCTCTCTGTATCACACGCTTGGATGGACTTCCTCGCAGTCAAGAAGAAACGAGCGTCTCATGTTATTCATTCATAAAGCTCTGCTGCTGGAGCTTCTGAACTGCCTCATGCCTTTTCCCATTTAAACCCTGTTTCTATAATACACGATTCAGTAAATACTTAACCTTAGAAATCCCCAGTTGGCAGAGCTGGTGTCGCCTTTCAAACCTCCCTAAAACTAAAAGACCTACTTTCCCTTCAGGGATCTTACAGCTTTATAGCTTTTCTGATTTCTTGTTTATTGTGTTGTTTCATTGTGTTTTCTCTGGATTGTTCTTGTCCTCAGGTCTCTTTTGGGAAAGAGTCAAATCTCAATGAAGCCGCCTAATTAAAGATTAAATGAGAATGAAGTAACTGTTGAAAGTGTGAAATACCTGACTTATAGTAGTGGATTTAACAACATCATGAGCACTAATACAGGAAGTCCTCAATTTACGGCGTCCTCGACTTACGGCGTTGCGTCGGAACTAGTTGACAAATGCAGTGGATGAATACGTCATCACGCGGCGCTATTAGACGGTTTCCATTCTCCGGTTGTACTCCACCTCGGATTGTCCTTCATTATGGCTCCCAAGTGCAAATCACATTCTTCTGATGGCAGAGAAAATTTTGATGACTGTCCAAGTAGTTCAGCTCGTGCTTACAAAATGAATCGTGAGTCGTAGCAAATTTGACTTCTTTACTGTGGCTCTTGATACACGATACAGAGTGAAAACTGCAACAGCAACAGAATAAAACAGCAGAAATAAATGTAAATAAATCCTTTTAACTGAACCAGTATGTCAAAAAATGAAGTTAATTCCTTACAACATTGCCTCGTTTACAAAGAAGAGAACCGTGCATCCAGAAAAGAACGTATGTGTATAAAGGTAAACATCAAAATAATGGACAGAAAGTGACAACTGTCAACAGATATCTTTAAAATTAGGCTTTTTCAAAATAAAAGTACATTGATAATTGTGCCTTAAGGGCAACACACCATAGAAGTGAAATTAGATTTAATAAAACACTCGGAACAGAAACGCAGACGAACAGCGACATTATTCGATCAAGTTGTAAACACAGTGGAACGTATTCTGTTATCTTCTAGTGAAATGATTCAAACATGCATGAAAGTCGTTGGTATTCATGACTTTATGAAGAACTGAGCGATATCATGATGCATGGAATGACTTTATTTACATTTTCTTACTACGAAAATTGACTTCCATCAGTCTGTAGGAACGGAACTCTGACGTAAGCTGAGGACCTCCTGTACTGAAATTCTGAACAGTAGTTATTGTCTGTGGTTGTGAAATTTCTGCAGCTGTAGATTGGCTACTGGTGACTTCTTCAGAATGGTTCAGGTGGAACAAGTGGAGGAAATTATGCCTCAACAGTATTTATGGAGCTGTTAAATGTTTAGAGTTGATGATCAGGAGCAAGTTACAGATGACAAAAATTAATACACACACAGTGGCTGTGTCCGAAATGGCATACTAACATACTACATACTCAATGAGTATATACTGTATACTACGTACTATAAGTATGATTAGAATGCCGACCGTTCACACTGTAGTATACTACTACGTTTCCCATAATGCATTTCAAACCTCCGACGACAAAAACCAGAAGTACGGCTATCAAATATCTCGGCTGAATGCCGGCTTCAGGTCAGTTTTACGCTAACAAACAGTCGCATAATTAACGTGGCAATTTCAAGCCGGCACTCCTCATGCAGTTATTAGCCAGATTATGTGAATCGTTTCAATTGTAGCTGCAGGCTACTGGAGGTAGCTGCTACTTGTTCTGTATGCAAAGCGAGCTGCTGCAACTAGCTGCTAGCATTCAGTAGCACGTTGTGAGGCGTCTGACAAATTTAAAACGTTGGTCAGAAAACGCCTATTTCTCAAATCTGTGGGGTGATTAGGATGACTACTTAACCACATAAAATAAAATAAAAATCGTCCGGCCACATATCCCGCGGAGGCTTCAATTTCGGTGGGTAGCTCGCAAAGCATTGTGGGGCGGTTGAGTATGACTAGTGTGGTCACCGCGCACACTCCAGAAATACTATACATCCGGGTATTTCTCACGTACTCAATCTTTTTATACTATCTAATGTGAATGCACTACATACTTATTTTGACGTCACACTTAGTATGAGTAGTACGTTAGTATGCCATTTCGGACAAAGCCAGTGTCACATTTGGAATAAATAGAGGAACCACCTTCACTCATCTGAGCGGCTCAAAGACCGAATTTCAGTTGTAATTTTATATTAGCATGGCGTCACAATGTTCCTGAAATGTGGCCACAGCCGTCTGTGAGGCTAACTTAGCTTATTTAGCATGAGACGCAGACACAAAGGAGACCAGCACACACACATATCCATCTACATCTCAGGCTTTTCAGAGGCAGATATGACAGAAACGTGCCTGAAAGTGCTCTCAGGGAAACTGGATGAGTGAGTTTCATGACACAGTGCTTTAAACACTTCAAGGCCACATTCCTCTGTTTGTTTTTACTGCAGCTATTGTTTACATTCTTTTGGTCACATATGAAGCGGCTGGAAGTGTTAAACCACCATAGATCATATATTTTTTTGACACAATATTATTTTACTCTGTCACATTTTATTATTAGAATTTCATTGAAAGAGTTGACTTATTTCATTGGTTTAATTTTGCTGTGGTATTGAAAATGGTGTTAAAAATGGTAAAATATCAGCGATGTGGGTAATGAGTAACAAATTTCACTAGATTTAAGCTGAAACGACCAGATTAAACGTTAAACTTTGGTCAGTTCTCAGTATCAGTTGGATGCAAATGTGACCAAAATGACCTACACAATGACAATTAGCATGAAAATGAGCACATATATGATAGGTGGGCCCATGTGTGGGTATTTGAAGTAATCTGATAGGGATGAGGGGCTACATCACACACAAGAATCTAACTCGATGCGGCACACAGCCTTAAACCAAGTGACCCACTTATTAATGAACACTAAGTAGACCGACTACTTTCCTCCTCGGAGGGGCCGGATCCTTGGCGAGTCCATTTGATTGACTTCAACAACCCCGTCCCACCCACCCACTCCATCCCGCTGGTGCTAAAAGGGTGTTTCCTGACAAGCGAGGTCGTTTTACATTCATGCGTTAAGGTTTTAGGGCCGAGGCTTGGGTTCAAAATTTATTGGCTATTGTATAATGTTTCACGCGCTAGACCGGGCGGCTTTGCCTTGTGTTTTGCCGTCGGCCCTCGCTCAGGAAGAAGCCGATGTATTTTGATAGCAGTGAGAGTTGAAGCTGTCAAAGACTCGGCCTGAGGGAAGCTCACCTTTTGCATTTCTGACTGATTGCGTAAACTCCTGTCACACAACAAAAGCGGCCCTGTGAGGTCCTCGGCGCCGTAATTAACTCCGACTTTGCCTCTTTGCAGATTATTTTTCCATAAACCCCAAGGTTGCAATTTATCAAATATTAACCTCCTGTGTGGTGCGCGGTGCTAATTAATGAGGTTCATGTGTGAGCTTTATGCCTTTAGAACATGTATTTGCACAACGCGCTGTTCTGTGCTGCTGGAAGACGTCCAACAAGCAAAAAGGGTGAAAATTCTTGAGATAATTCCAATAACTGCGAGAGAGAGGGAGGATGGAAGTTCAGGCCGCTTTCTTTGCAGATGGAGAGGAGTAGTTTTAGTGCACAGACATTTAATATAACCTTTTGACGGGGAGGAAAGGACGAGTGTCAGTGTGATTGGTAAATAATGCATCGGTGTGAATGGTTGTAGCGATGCTGTGCAGCAGTTCCCAGCGATGAATGTGATTCTTTTCTGAGCTAATTCGCTGGTTGACAAGGATCTGAGCTGAAATGATGTGTTTTGTTGTTGCTGCCTTGACCTTACTTAACAAGTTCACGCCTGCTATGGATTAGAAATTTCTTCAGGATGTACTTAGACGCTTTGTTTTCTATCCGAGCTCCTATCTTCTCTATGCTATACTTCCTTTCGGCCGACCCCTACACCCCCACCCTTCACTCCCATCATTCCTCCATCTCACTCACAGCGAAGTTCATCAGGGGGAGCGATGAGAAAGTGCCCCGAAGGTTTTCCTGTCTGCAAGTTCTTACAATAAACCTTGAATGTCAGTGGTAAAAATGTGGACAGAGACGCGCACAAACGGCCGTATATCACACACTGACAGAAGTTGCCTCGCAAGCTTTGTACGCACACACCATAACCCTTTAACCCAGCGTGACACACGCTAATGAGTCATATGACTGGCCATGTGTGTGTCACCACACAGATGTCGAGTCAGGAAAAAGCTCTTGTTAAAGTGGGATGAAATACGAATTCAAATTACGCCTCGGCTCTCCCCTGTCCTCCCATCTAGATAAACAGGAAATCAGCGTTTGCGGCTCCAGAAATGTGAAACGAAGCCAAGCTGATCTGTAATTTTGTTTATTGCAGGGCTGCATTAGGCTCTCCGCAAGCCGCTTATTTTGGTTTTCTCCGGGCTTTTTTGCTTTGCTATTCAAGCCCCCTTCTTTTACATCTTTCCGCTGGCTTTTTTTTTCTTTTCCTCTGCTGACTTTCTTGCGTTATTACCGTGCTTCATTGACTCATCGTCTAGTCCCAAGTTGTATGGAGTGTTTTTTGTTTTTTTTGCTCTCTTGTACTCAGATAAACAATTCACAAGCCCTCTGATGTGCCACACACACACACACACACACACACACACACACACACACACACACACACACACACACACACACACACACATCCCAACAAATTACATGCTGCTGACGTGCACGGTCCTGCAAAAGCAGCCTTTACGGTACAATTCTTACATGGTAAACACAATTATGCAAATGTCTTGAGCTGGATGGATTTATCTCAAATCACTGCTGGGAAGTTTTATGTGATTTTCCAAAAGTGTTAGCCTTGCAATTCCTTTAATCAGATACTGTATACAAATTGAATATATATATATATATATATGTATTTGTCAGCTTTGAAATTAAACATTTGTTTCGCTTGGAAAAATAAAAAATGGTACAAGAAGTCAAAGCAAGACAAATTAACCAGCAAAAGGAATGACTGTCGGTTAATAACAAGGCAGATGTTATGTATTACTGTTAATTATAAGTCAGTTTAATGTGTCCATTAGTTTAATTTTGAAAATGCACATAACTCAGTGTGTCGTTCTGAGGTATCGGTGCAGACAGGCAGCCCTTTTACTCGGGGAAATAGTTGTGTGAAGCCACAACAACTCAACTGCAAGCAGGCTATGCAGTTTTAAGATCCCTGCTGCTGACAAGAGGACACATCTGCAGGTTTTGAAAGCTGTCAGCTCACTTGTAGAACAACCATAGCTTCTATCTGCAGCACATACATAATTGACAAATGCAGCTTGAGTAGAAGCTGGAGTTGCTGCTCGGCCCTGTTGTATTATTGAAATCCTCATTAGGGATCATACTTAAGTAAAGAAATGAAAGGAGGCAGCTTTTCATTTGCCGTATGCACGCCGTGCTCATAGTCTGAGGTGATCTAATCAATACCTGTATGGATAAACGGCTCTTTCCTGACAATCAAAGCTCGGTGTTTAACCCTGAGAACCGACAGTTTCCTGTTTTACTTCTCCTGACTGCATGTCTCTGCATGCCGGCTGCTGTATGTGCACATTTCAATGAATAAAACAATGGCAATCATTTCCACTAAGCACAAAGTTTTCTAAATTGCTAACTCAAACAGAATCTCGCCATCATGGTTTTGATATTGCCAGACGCCACACGATCTCCTGCTCAATTATGAAATGATACAGCTGCTGATATGAGGATATAAAAATAACAATTTAATAACGCTTATATAAAACACTTATGATGAAACGAGAGAAGCTGTGAAGAGTCAAGATGGTTCTAATACGGTAAAAAGCTGGTTGTCATTTCTGAAAGATTAATTAATAGGTAAAAGAAGAAGGCCTTTCTTAATCTTTAGGTTGTTGCTAGAGGTACGGACCCGTATCCGTAGGCCACAGGCTACGGATACGGCACTTTCCATTTCCAATCAGATACGCGAGATCTGGTCACGTGACTCCCGGTAGACGCTAGAGGTACGGACCCGTAGCATCGGTACTACAGGTACGGACCCTAAACCTGACCCTAACACTAACCCTAACCTTAACCTTTGCTTACCTTTCAACAGTTTGCAGTGGTTAGCAGCTTCTTGACTCGCGAGACTCGCGTACGGGTCCGTATCTGATTGGCAAATGAAAAGTGCCGTATCCGTAGTCCACAGGCTACGGGTACGGGTCCGTATCTGTAGACACTACCTTTGCTTTGACACTATCTTTGCTAGAAATTCCTCAAACTGATCGATTATAAAAAATAGTGAGAGATTAATGAAGTAAGAAATCCATTAACTGAATGATCTCTGACTTTATGGCTCTTGTCTTCTTTAGCATCCACCATTAACCCATAATTGTGAGCAGAGTTGTCGCTTTAAATCTGCACTAACCAATCATTTTATATTAACCATCAGGAATCATCATTAGTATCTGAGTTTCCTATACTTCTGTGGAGGATTTTAGCATCTTTTATTTGTTTTTCTGTTTCATTTAAGCTGCAGTAGAAGGGTGCAGCTTTGTTGTTTATGTCTTAATACATAAAAAAAAGATAAAGGCTAGCATTAGAACATAGTGAAGCGACCAAAATCACTGCTGAAGAACGTAAAAAACAATTCCCTGATGTTCTTCACCAAAGCGGAGATGAAACTGTTTTACACTCGTGCAATATTGTGGTGGAATAGAAACGAAAATCATCCACCGACAAACACTTTTCTACCGTGAAACATATTAGGAGAATGTCTGAAAAGGAGCGGGCCACAGACCAGACAGATCACCGTGATGGAATCCAGATCTGTTGCGATCATTTGGTGCCTTGAATCTACCGACCACTTCATGTTAAACCAGTGTCTGGCTGCTGCTGATTTCCCACCGTGGTGTTCCAGCTCGTAGAAATGAGTCGAATCGTGTTAAAGAATTAGTTAAGGAAGAAATATTGTCAATTAGAATGTTGAAACGTTGTAGAAGCTGAAAAAATGCAACTTTTTTACCAACTGTCATAAATATGCTTAAATCATCGCAACTTACATCGCAGTTTTTTTTTTAGAAAAGAAGCCGCAAATTGAGGCATTTTATGCTGTATCAATCTGGAAAAAAAAAAAAAACACAAAATCCTAATTTGCTAAATCTGCACCATATGTGAAAACAATCTGTGATATAAATATAACATTCTTCATCATCCCAGTGACGGTACGACCGCTAAAATAGACCCCAAAGACTGAAAATCTCACTGAAAAAAAGAACTGAAGTGACTATTAATATTGATGAATTGCTAACGAACACCCAACCAATTAAACTTTAAGTACACTCAACAAAAGCATCTCCTGACATTTTTCTTTGCTCTTCTTTGCTCCGTAATTGCGTAGTCGCCACATAACTGACACCAGTTAATTTGACAGTAGCTGATGGTGATCTGGAGCTTGATCTGATTGTTTTGCTGCTAAAAAAATATCTACAACCTGTTGCTGTTTAAAGATTAATTGTGGATTTAGTATTGTTTATGTGCTACACATCAGGACAGCCGAATCGGCATATCCACAGCAGCATGTCAGCTGCCGATAGTTTAGATTCTGAGTTCGCTGTTACTTCTATGTTTGACAGCACATGTGGGGCCACAGGGACTGAAGAACAAGTAAAAGACAAGCAAAAAGAAGTAAATTTGGAAGAGAATGGAGGCAGATGTCATGATACCATCATTCACAACTTGCCTTTCTGGACGCTAACTGTGGGGGGGGGGAAAAAAAAGAAAACTCTGCTAGATTTGTAGAATAACACTGACGTTTGTAAGAAAGTTGAGATAGCCACAAGAAATAAACCTTTTCTCCAGCACAGCTCCAACTCTGGGCATAAACATTTCTTCCTCAGTTAATGCTCCTACTCTGACCTTATTCCTTACCTCTTCCCAGCCAACTCGCTCTCACCCGGCAGGTTACGCCACCTCCCACAGATGGAGAAGAAATGCTGAGACAGGCTGCAGCGGCTGGGGGCTATGAGCTGCATACAGAGCGATAGCGAAAGCTGCATCATTAAGGCCGCTCACCCACCGTTTAGCAGAAACACCCCGCGTCTCCCCTACCTGCCGACGAACAGAGTCGTGAAGCCCGATCACCCCGTACGGTGGCACAAAGCCGGGCGGGGAGCGGGCGCACCGTCGCTGCGGTGGTGGATGGTCTGTAAATAATGTGAAAGACACAAAGTTGAAGGGCAACGGCTCCACTGTGCAGAGCATCCCTGTTGATGCACTTTAGTTGGCCAAAGTCATATCTTTTAATGGCCTGCAGGCAGTTTGTGCTTCTTTTGCATTTTCCCAGACAGTACAATAAGAAAATAAGAGAAAAACAGAAGAAGAGGCAAAAATGTTAGTGTGTAAGACATTTTTCACGACGTTAGCGGCACGGGTGGCGTGTTAGCTCGTCAGTCGGTGCACTGTAGCAGTCCAGACCAACATGTTTTAGCTATTATTCAGAGGTGAAATACAGTTACAATTATTCATAACTTCAAGATCATGACTCATACAGACTTATGTAGTATTCACATGGGATTAGTATCACCTGGGGATCTCTGGTAGTTTGTGAATTACCCCCACGTCTGTGTTTCTTGGAGTGCAAAGTCTGTATTTTAGTTGAATTTTACCGACATTCCAGCCGGATATGATGCCAAATCTGTGCACGTCTGATGGGTCACAGAATACGGTGTGATACCTGCTCTGTCCAACATGCTGAACCGACAGCATCACCATGACAACATATACGGTGCTTTCTAGAACCCTTAGTCCAGAGGTGCCAAACCATTTTAGTTCAAGTTCCACATTTAGTCCAATTTGATCTCCAGTGGACCGGACCAGTAAAATCAGAGCATAATAACCTATAAATAACCACAACTACTGATGTTTAATTTGTTTTAGTGGGAAAAAAAAGTACGTTCTGAAAATGTTGTCTTCTACAAAACATTATGAAAAACTTTATGACCAAAAGGCAACAAAACTAGGAATCCATGATCATGGATTTTGTTAATATTGAATATGTCAATGTTTTCCACCTCACTGTAGCTAGTTGATGATGCCAGCTTTGCTATTTATTCCACTAAATTCTCAAAACATCAGATCTCTCTGATATTAACATGTTATGGCCACTCTTATCACGATGGTGCACAGACAAGTGCACACATAAAATACGATGCTTTTCAGTTGCACACATTCACTGGGTAACTACCTAAAATTATACGTAAAACATGCCAGGTTTCTTCATATGTATCATTTTCAAACGACACTGGAAGCTATTAGCCTGGCTAATGTAAAGTACAATAAATTCGAGACTAGAAAATCTCAGTGTGGTAGGAGGCCAAAAGTGATCCCTGCACATTTTAAAGAATGATAGAGGCCAATAACAATTCAGGAATCGGCGCCAAGGCCATCCTGATAAATCTCAGCAATTTTGGTGTCAACATCTCAATCCAGATACTTCAGCTGACGTTGAACAAGACCCACCAAGAAGGACTCCCACAGGCACAATAATGCTCGCCTGGACAAAGAAGAGAGATTTCGGTCATCAGCTCTGTGGTTGGATGAGATGAAAATGGAGTTTTCTGGACAAAGAAACAGATTTTGTTTGGCAAGGTAGAAGAGAAGCATTTAAGCTGAAGAACACCATCCCCACGGTCAAGCATGGTGGTGAGAATGGAATGTTTTGTTGGTGTTTCTCAGCCGATGGGCCAGACAGCCTTGTCAAAGTAAACAGCATCATGAGAGAAGAAGAAATCATTAAGATTTTGGAGAAAAAAAAACATCAGATAGTGTGCAGAACAACTTGGCCTTGGGCAGCACTGGACCTTCCAACAACACAGTGGTCTGAAACATGCAGCCAAAGGCTTTGAGAAATGACAGAAAACAAGAATAATAGACAACAATATAAACATGGTGCCGTGAACCAGCCAGAGTCCAAACATGAATCCCAGAATCTGTGAAGGGAGCTGAAGTCCAGAGAGGTGATGAGGAAGCCTTCCAACCTCAAAGACCTGGAGATCATCACAAAGGAGGAACAGTCCAAAATCTCACTCAAGACGTGCGAAAAGTGGTTAGCAACTAGAAGAACTGTTTGATTGCTTTGGTGGCAAATAAAGACCTTGCACTTATGACTAAGAAAAGCTATGAATAATAAAACAGATGGTTAAAATGATTTTAAACTAAGAGACGTAGTGACCAAATACTACTTCACTATATATTCACATTAACCTAATCTTTGCTGTGTATTTACTGCTGTTTAGCAAAGGTTAGCCTGGTAACACAACAAAATAAAGGCATGTTACCGTGCTAATATGAGCATTTCTTCAATTCTCTTAGGGAATAAGTCAAATACTTGCTCTATTTCTGTTGCTCTGCTGCAGTACAAACTCACTGGCTGTAAGCTCCTGACTTGTTCGGTTAAGCATTTCTGAACTTGCTGTACCATTTTCTTAGCCCCTATATTCTTTACGTTCAAAGCACAATAATATGATGAAATTCACTTGTTGGTAGGTACATTACAAACCCTCTAATTACTTCTCACCAAAGAGCGTCTCACAATATCATTAGGAGGAACATGCTGTAATAAGGAGCTTACGAAAAAAGCACCAGATGGCTTAAACACTACATCATAAAGAAGCTCTTTCACAGTGACACTGTTTGAACTTCCCTATGGCGAGAGCATAAAATTCACTGCAATGCTGAAAAGCTCAGAGGGCCGTCAAAGCACAGTTCTCTCCAGTCCCATGAAAATGACCCTTGAAAGGCTCTAAAACACACTTGCAGTAGCACATGTTTGATGTGACTACAGCCAGCTTTACATCAGCGAGATGATCCATGCTAAATATTCCCAAGGTGATATTTTATGCAGCCACTTCACACAGATCTCTCAAGTCCAAAGTGATAGCAGCGAGGAGACCTTGATTCTCGCCACTTTTCCCTCCACTTTGAATAGACCTTCATGTGAGGATTATTATTAATTCATCAACCTGCCAGACTGGGTTTTAGCCTTAATACATTTGGAGATTGAGCCATCTTCGCCGGCAAGACTCAGAGCGATTAATGATTGAAGAGAGGTGAGAGCTTCGGGTTCGTCCACTACAAAAGTATGAACCCGTGAAAGGCGTGGGCTTGAATTCCAAATGACTTTCCTGCACCGGCGCTATGCTCGACATCAAAGCGTTCACGCGGAGTCATAACAAGGTATCAGGTGGGAACACCAACACATCTCAGACCTCTGTTTAAAGTCGAGCATCTCCGACAGCGCCGCGGGATCAAATCTGGTTACACACAGCTCTAAGCTTATCCCGTCTGTGTGATGGTTGCTTTCGTCTGGCCTCAAAGTCTTCCTAGCGCTAGAGTCACCTCATATATGAGAGAGGGAGAAGCTTCAGAGGGGGGAAAAGCATCAACATATGCAACAACAACCAGCGAGAGGCTGCTCGGATTGTTTGGAGGCAACACACACCGCGGGCTCCGTGGAGTTTCTTTGGCTTTTTCCTTCTTGTTTTATCTGAAAGCACAAACTAGCATGCGACACACACAGAGTCGCACTCAGTTCCAGACAGCACACATCCCTCCTCGGTCAAAGTACCCGACACTTTGTAGACAAAAGATAAAACGAGACCTTTTGAAGGTCGTCGTGTAGCAGGTGAGAGATGTTAGGGCCTGGGTGCTGCGGTGGTATTGTTTTGGTGTGTTTGAGACGCCTGGCCTGTTATCTCTGTTGATGCGATGCCTTCATCCGGAGCTGCCCCCATGTTACTAACGCTCCACCTGCACTTTGATGTCCTTCGCCTCCGCCTCTCTCTTCACGGCTGTGTCGGCCAAGGAGCTGTCACCGTGCTGTCAGCAGAGAACACCGAAAGCCATGTTTCACAAGGAGAAAAAAATTATAACACTTATAAGCTTTTTGGTAAACACAACTTCTTTTTCAGTTTCTTGACATTTTCAGGAGCACACCTGAGGAGGGGCACGTCAGCGGAGTCCCATGAAATGTCAGCGCCGATGGCCGTCTGAGCTTAGTCATCGAGCGGCAAGCACAGGCACGAACCCTTGCTTTATTTTCACACAAAAGTCAGTGTTTTGAAGTCCTGAAGTGCCAACAGGATAAAGTTGCAGTCCAAACTGAAGACAATCTGTTCTCATCTGTGACAAGAGATGATACAGTTTCACCGCACACACAGTCTGAGATCTGTTCAGACTTGACTCGGTCCTGACAGCCACAACTCACTCCAAGTCTTAACCTAGGAATGAACCTAACGTGACTGTAGCGCGAGATTCCTCAACTGTTTCTGCCCCCTGACCTTGTTTCTGTAGGTCTTGCAATTCTCAAGACCTTAGCTATTAGAGGAGCCGTCAAGTTGTCACATTAATTTTAGTGTTGCATTTTTTGTCATCTTTCTTTTCTTTTTTAACTTGGATGAAGTTTCTCCTGTTATGAATCTTTTGACAGCAGAGGAATGTCAGAGAAAGCTGTCTATACGTTCTCCAGACAATAATTTAACAAGACTGTGTCACTCTTTGAAAGACTCGATACCGCAGTTTTCCACTTCCAACTGAAAGCTTCATTTAATAAGTGATGAACTTTCAGAGGTTTTGCTACTGCAGCCTTACTTCAACTGCAGAACCACTTGTTTATGGTGGACTAACGTTAGCTTCAGATAGTTGTGTAACTGACCTGAGACTTTACAGATTTTCTGACTTCTGTCTTTTTGTGCTATGGCTATATTTTAACTTGTCAACAGTAACGGCATAAAATAAATCAGTGTTGGACACATAAATGGAACTTTAAGAGAACAAGCCAAGCGATACCAACATGGCAATGTAGTTTACAATATCAAAAGCCACTTTGTATTTAGTCATTTATTTTCTTGTGTAATTTGGTTTATTTGCCACCAACGGCAAAAAGCATATACATAGCTGACCTTTAGCTGTTGCAAGCTAGCTCATGTTGTACTTAGTGTGGATAGATGCCCGTGCATGGTGGTGGCATCATGTAGTCATCAACTGCTCGGGTAAATGTCGCTTGTGCGGACACTACAACAGTACTTGATAAATACAAGAACTAGTAAAAAGCTATCTGATTCAAAAAACATCTCCTTTATCACCATGCTACTGAGAAATGTAGTTAAGCTAGTAATACCACCTCTTGTAACAATGCTACTACCTCACACTAGTAAGATTTTAACAGTACAACTAGGCTTACTGATAACTTTTAGGTGCAGAATATACAAAAAACAAATTAAGAATAAAAATAACGCAGTTTTATTTTTTGCATATTTTTCAAGAGTTTTTTAAACTGCATTTTACTGGGCAGTATTAATAGTTTTACCTAAGAAAAAAACAACAAAAAAATACATTTAGTTAGAGAAAGGGTCAAAGTATGGCAAGACAAGAGTTTACCTCATTAAATTGCCGTTTCTGAACCTCTGAGCTGAATTTCTGAACAACACTTTAAATGTAGCTCTCACCATTTCAGACTGAATTCATATGGTTAGTTTTTATCATTAACTATAATTTAGCCAACTTCGTGTCAAACAGCAGAAAAGTCTTTTGGAAACTGCCTTCGAGACAAATTAGAAGTTAGTGACATAAAATGTGCTAGATAATGTTTACGTAGCAATGCATAAACAGGGAATTTATTTTCTTAATTTCTCCTCTATTGAGAGTAGAACCGATAACATCGAAGCTTATTGATCCTCCGGTCTTGAATAATTTAACCCCAGTGCTTGGTTTTGGTACTCGATGCTGAAGTAAACATGATGCACAGTCCTTCCCTCCTCACTGCTCTGTGTTTATCTGCCACCATTTTATTTGAATGCCTAAACCTTAAGTGTTTTTGTTCAAGCGCTGAAGGACAGACGCAACTTTATGCTAACAATCCCACAATTGTATAGATGATAAAATTACAGACATTGATTTTAAAAAAACAACAACAACAATGATTCATAAGCGAGTGGAGTCTGCTCGCTGCTCTTTGTGGAGCAGACTGAGTGGATGGTATAAAAAGACCGGTGAGTGGGTGAACGGGAGTGATTTCAAACACACTTAAGGAGATGTATTTGTTGTTCCTTGCTTGCGGCCGCCTTCCTTCGCTCTGCCGATAATGTCTTCAAAGCAAATGGGAAATAAAGGGAAATTCAATACACCGTCATCAGCGTCGGGTGCAACTTTCTGCAAGTTTAGCAAACTACTGCAGACGCTTTGGACCGCACATCCTGCTATACGCTCCTCTGTGATTAGTCTTAGTGAAGTTGCAACCAGATGGCTGTCACTAATTACTTGCATGGAGAATGTTAAATGGTGTAGAAAAATATCTCAGGATTTTAGAATAATGACAAACTTGTCAAGTCAATTATGACAGCAAGCGTAAATAGACCATGAGGCATTGCAGCTGAGCGCAGAGAGGTTAATGCACAGAGTTGTCATGCTTTTAGTGCAATCCCAGGGCACCGTGAACATGCCCTTTTACATTAGTGCTTAAAACGGTGACCCATAGCGTTGCCGTTTTTCCTGCTCTTTGCTTGGAGTGGCAACAGAAAGCTGCAAAATGTTTCAATGTAGTCCTATTTAATGGCAATGTTATGTCAACTGCACAGTTGTTCCTCATTTTTACTGCAGCAAACAAAAGCCTCTGAATATGAGGGACAACGTTGGTGGCGTCCAGGGCGACTCCAACTAATGACTGTTATTTTGTTCTTAGTGGTAATTAGCGCGCTTTGTAAACTCCCAGATATGACCAGGGTGTAAATGTGGGAGGAAGTGACTCGCATCATCACAGCAGGAGGTCCGATCCCAGGAGCACATTGTGTAGATATTCTGTCATATGCAAATAGGGCAGATATATAGTGTTCATAAAGCAGCAAGCTTCTGGATTTTCATATTGGTTTATGTTCCCTTATTCCTGCCCTTTCTAGGACACTTATTTCCACAATAACTAATAGATGCAAAGGAGGTCAAGTCGCTGCAGCCTCTCGGCACCACACCGTGTTAACTTTTCTGTTTGGCCGAGCTATTCTTGGACTTCTGTTTTTGTCGCAGTTCCTGTCGTCAGCAGCCACCGAGGCATGTATGGCGACACTTTCCTGTCTCCCGAACAAACACCAGTGATTAAAGAGCAATCTGGCCTGCTTAATAAGCGACTAATCCCGCTGCCCTTTCGCTCTGTCAGTCCAAACAGATGAGCTAGTGGGTCAGGGAGATTCATCAGGGCAGAATCTCTGGTCACTGCCATTGTACCGGTTCTGCTGAACTCATCCTTTATCATCAGCGTGTCTGTGTAGGGAATTATCTCACATAATTGAACAAATGTTACTATTAAAGCTGTCGTAATTAATGCTCTTAATATTACCAATTGATCAAATTGTTGTGTACGCTGCTAAAAGGGTTGCTTGCAGTGATGAGCCGAGACGATTATCGCTCCAAGCGGCACTTCGTGTGTACACGTTGTAGTCCCACATTTTCTCTGCAGTATGTTGCTGGCTGTTTTTGTGTCAGCTAAACTTCTTTTAGTGTTCTAACATCAAGAATTGCCTTCTGTGCTTCTTTCAGGGCTGTTATATGGGGAGAAAAAAAAAGTACTTTGTCTATGGAGTCACAATGCTGACAGTAAGTTTTGGCATTGAAAATGTTGAATTGAAAGCAAAAATACAAACACTGAACTTTCAATCTTACTGGCAGTGTTTTCACGTGAGGGGCGGGGGCTGGGGGGCGGGGCGTATAGCGCGAGAACGGCTTCTTGTTTTGAGGAAAGGGGACAGGAGGACATTGCCCTGTGCTGGCTAACACCGTTTCGTTTGACCAAGCATGGATCAGAGTTCACCTCAGGGGCGGATTGAACGCTATGTCATTCGGTCGTTTGACTGAAGGGCTGGTCCACATGTGGGCCGGTACCCTGGTATTTATTAAATAATTTTGATTATTGGGCACCCGACGCCCGTATAGCTTATAGGGTTAAGCAGGCGACCCATGTATAGGGGCTAGAATCCAACGCAGTGGCTCGGGTTCCATATTTGTCCAGGAAAGGAACTTCTGGACAAATCTAAATATCACTGGATGCAGAGGTAAACAAATATTTTTCTGCCTTCTCATTGTGCTTGTCTTGTCTTCTCTTTTTTTTTTTAAAACATCTTCAATGTGAAATTCACCCGAAAGGAAAACAAAGCAAACCTCTGTTGTTCTGTTTCCTCTGCGCTCATAGGACCAGAGTTATGTCCAGTAACTATGGATGTCCTGATCTGACCTTAGGGTCAATCAAGGCACATTTTAACTGACTGGTATCGGGCCAAACTTAAGCCAGATCCTTTGTTTGCGACTGTTGTCAGACCAAAATGATATAGGGAGAGCATAGCTTGAAGGAGGATGTAAGGGATGCTAGTTTTAAAGAATTTTAATTTATCTTAATAAATCAATCAGGGATATTGGAACACTGTCCTGGTTGATTCCTAGCTGAGGCCATTAACCGTCTCGGAAGTCTTTGTCATGGTGGCCTGTGGCTTACTTTACCAATGTGATCTGCTAGCCAACATGCTAATGTTGTTGGATCCCATGCTGCAATGGAAACAGAAAGGCTTAAAGGACTGATCAGGGGCTTTCAGTGTAAACGCTGGCTCCCCGCCTCGAGGTTCTACAATGGAGGCCGTCTGTTTAGCATCTAGAGTCAGTCAGATGTTTTTTTTCCTGCTGGGACTCCAAAACAGATTTAAAGAAATGAAGTGGACATTGGATGTAGATTCATCTCATAGATGCTCATGTTATTCTGTGTCTGCTGCTAAAAGTTTCCTTGTTAAATATCAACAAGTATCCAAACAATTCAGTTTAAGCAGCTTTAAATGAGAGCAATGGAGTATATAGAAATATATTACAAAACAAACAAAGAAACTAACACAAATTTTAATGGAGAATGTTCATTTGCTTTAACGTCGTACACCTCCAAACCTCACTAAGGCCTAAAAAATGATGATCAAATGAAAATAAACCACAACTCCTTTGCCATTTAGGGTGATTTTTGTCACAACTTTTTTTTTTTTACAATGAGTCAGTTCCAGTAAAACTTTCCGCTATCGCTTCAGTTACATAAACATTTTTGACATGTCTAAGTTGATTACATCTATCAAGTAAATAATAAAAAAAGGAACGCATTTTAAAGAAAGAGTCTGAATTATGTATTTAAACTTTTCATTTTCATCTTTGTTGAACTGGAGACGAAGGCTGTTGCACACAATTTAAAAGCCTTTAGTGTAATATGCCTTCTAAATGTCAGAATGCACTTTTCCTAAATGTAAAATCTATGTTTAATATGTTACCAGAAAAGTACACCCCCTGTCAAAAGTTTTAGGACACTTTCTCATTCAAATAAAGTAGAACCTGTCCTACAACTTTTGACGGGGGGGGTATCTACCAAATTTGGTACACATATGCAGCACATCAGGCTGAACAAAAAAGTCAGTGACAGCCACATTCCAAACCCAACAGGAAGTGAGCTATTTTGCGTTGAATGTCAGATTTTGCCCATTTTTCATTTTTTTCTAGAGCAAACTCCTCCCTAGGGGAAACTCCAATTCATCTCAAATTGGGCCAGTACATACAAGAGGCCTTAATGATCCAAAGTTATTAAAGTCTTTTTCCAAAGTCAAAGGGCGTGTCCGTGGCGGCCTCTGGAATTTTGATCCTTCACCATGAAATTTCAAATGCTGTGTAAATGCCCTGAACATGCTCCAATCTGCCTTGAAACTTTACATGTATGATCAGAGTCCTGCCCTGATCACATCCATTTGATGAAATACACCCCCTGTCAAAAGTAGTAGGACAGGTTCTACTTTATTTGAATCAGACAGTGTCCTAAAACTTTGGACAGGGGTGTATGTGGCATATTAGAATAATGGACAGCAAGAAATAACCATCAATAATCATGTCACATTTTATTTTCATAAAGTCTATATACATATAAATGTGTGCTGTGGTCCTTTTCCTTGATGTTATTTATTTTAAACCCATTGCCTACCGTTTTGATTCCGTTTCATTTTGTGTGTACATTTGTGGTTGTGGGACAGAGATGCTTTTAATATATTTATTCTGCATTCTGGGGACTAAAATACAGATATTTTACAGCTTTTTTAAGGGACAGAGGCAGAAACATGGTGATGTCTCAATGAAAGTGAACGCAGCCTGACAGAGATGGATTTATAATATGGCTCTGTTGTAGTGTGGATGAACTGACCCACTGTTTTATGGTAATTTTTCAGCCTCTACGTTGTGCACTTCTGTGCTCGCTCTCATAAAGCAACACAGTCAGTCGTAGCGCGGTAATACAGTCGGCCTACATAAATCACCAGTGGAGCTAAAAGCGCCCATTACTCGGCCTGGGAAGTTGACAGACAATGGCAATTGCTGAAAAAGCGGCTTAAGCATGGTTTGATTGTCACAGGGGATTATGTTTCATTTCTTTGTTACACTGCAGTGAGTGACCTCTCACCCCTCCAAAGCCCTCTCCTAAATCAGTCGCTGTGATGTGGATCACATTCCAGGCTGTTTACATTATCCCCCCGTACTCCAGACGCTGCACCAGCCGTCCACACCTGTCCCGTCACGTCCCCACAAAGGAAGCTGTGATACATTTTTGGAGTGGAACAGAAAGACCTTTGTGTGCCTCTGTGTGGTATGTGGTGTGTGTGTGTGAAGCTTAACGCGCAGACATTCGCACCCATTCAGAAGCGCCGCATGCGTTGACCTACACCGCTCAGAGATGGCACCCACACAGATTCACACAGAGACCCGGCGAGGCGCGCATATTCGAGCGCTCGGCGCTGTCAAAGCGTTCACAGGAGTGAGTTATGCAGCTGCCAGGATGCGTCTGAACACGGAGGGGAAGATTCCTCTGCCTGTAAGGAGTGATAAATGAGGGGGAAGCGAGCGGGAAGAAGCTCCTCACTCCCGACAGAGACGCCACAGTCGCTCACTGGAGAGAACGCCGAGGCAGATATGTGCCGTCCCTCAGTGCCAGGCTTCCCCGCTTCATGCATATACAGCAGCAGAAAAAATGTCACTTCTGATTTCATAAAGAAACTTTCTTTTGCTGTGACAAAATTAAGTAAGTCGCAGGAATGGTTCAGGCTTGCTAGGAACACTTCACTTCTTGCTGGCAGCTGCTCCAGATGAGAAAAAATCAATCCTGATGGTTCAGATTCCAGTTCAACGTTGGAATTTATGATTCCTTCAGTTGGAGATTATTAATATTAATGCATGAGATTAATAATCTAATGATCAAATGTACAGCATCAGTGCAAGTAACAGTCAATATTATAACACTGCAGTACAGGGTGTCCAACATGAGGCCCGTGGGCCAAAAGTGGTCCTCCAGAAGGTCCAATCGGTCCTCAAAGGTAAAAATTACAGAGAAGACATAACTGCAGATTGTAATTATAAACTATAAATTTAAAATCATTTCTGACCACGACAAGTTGTTTGGATCAGAAAGTAAAATATTAGATTGTTTGTTGTTTTTGTCATTTGTGTCTCATTTTTTGTAATATTTTGTCTTGTTTTTGTTGGTTTTTTTTATCTGACTTTTGTGATTTTGTTCCTGTTTGTCGTTTTGTTTCTTTTTTTCCCACTTGTGTTTTTGTAATTTTGTTTGGCTTTATTCTATGTTTTGTTTACGTTTCTGTTATTTTTTGTCCCATTTGTGTGTCTACTTTTTTGTTTTTTGTTTCTCGCGTTTGTCATTTTTTGTTTCTTTTTATTTCTTTTTTGGTGTTTGTCTCATTTGTTCCTCACTTTTGTCATTTGCATCTCATTTTGTAATATTTTTCTATTTGTTGTTTTTCTCTGACTTCTGTCGTTTGTCTCATGTTTTGTCGTTTGTTATCGTTTGTTGTTCTGTTATTTTCTGTCGTTGTTTCCTTTTGTCTCGTTGTGTTTTTTTCTATTTTGTCATTTTGTCTTTGCTTTGTCTATACTCACTCATGTTTTCAGTCCCATTTTATGTTTGTTCTTGTTTGTGTCATTTTGTAATTTGTTGTTTGTCCATTTTTGTCACTTGTAACTTTTTGTCGTTTTTATCTCTTGTTTTTTTGTGTTTTATCTCGTTTTTATCGTTTGTTGCTTGTTTTTGTGTCAGATCTTTGTAATATTTGTTGTTTTTGTCTGACTTTGTTTTTGGTCATAAAGTAAAATACTGTATCATTCAGTTCCAGGTTTCTATGATTAAATTGAATGTTGTCCCTGAAGCAAAATCAGTTTGAGACCCCTGCTTGAGTCTGTTTCCCAATTTCTACTGCCTGCTTCTTCTTTTAGTATCATTTCATTGTCCTGTAGTTCTTGATTAAGAAAAGGAGTTCCTCCTCCATCGCCCATCTCTATCTATTCACCCACTAATAATTATATGGCTAATGTAGTCCTGTGTTTTTCCCAGAGCCGCAGACTAACTGCCACAACACCTTACTGAAGTGATGAAACAGATAAGATAAAATACAGCTTTAACCCCAAAGGAATTC
The DNA here is from genome assembly GCF_021347895.1 of Acanthochromis polyacanthus. Classification (NCBI taxonomy): domain Eukaryota; kingdom Metazoa; phylum Chordata; class Actinopteri; family Pomacentridae; genus Acanthochromis; species Acanthochromis polyacanthus. The sequence goes on along the minus strand of NC_067128.1, from coordinate 2,043,944 downwards.
TTGTGCCAGAGTATTGCTTAGAAGACAAAATACATAACATGAGGATGTAAATGCAGAGCTCATGCAAAAGCAGCGAGATGCAAGTATGGTATGGGACTGAAAATAAAAAGAAGTTCACTGAAATAGACCAAAATAGAAAATAAGAAGCAATACTGGCAATTATTACTGACGATAATATGGTCATTTTAGAACATGCAGTCTATGCTTTTCCTATTATTAAAACGTTACATAATAAATCTATCAATATGTGTCATAAAGCAGTAAGTTACTGTTGTCTCCGTTAAAGTGCCTCCATAAGCAGATTTGTTGCTGAGAATCAGCCGTCTTGAGCTACCTGGGCCCTGTGTTGCTTTATGTTTAACCTGTAGAAGTGAGACTAGTTGTTGATCTCCTCATCTTACTCCAAACAAAGACACACATGCACATTCTAAATTTAAAAAGAGCCCACATGATTGTAACTTTGTCAGTTTATATCGTGTGCTCTTGTAGGATTTTATTGCTCATAAGTGGAGTGTAATGACATATTTCTCATCAGTAAAGCAAACTTATTTTGAATAGATAACGTGTAATTCACACCTTACTGAAACGTGAGTTTTTGGTGTTTAAACAGTAGGACTGGTGTGGAGACATTTAAGCCATGGAATTCAGATTTTAACTCCAGCAAGGAACACGGCGGAGTTATGTGATGATCGGCGTTACAGTTGTCTGTCTGTCTGTCTGTGTGCAAACATTACTAAAGAAACAGGCCAACGGATTTGGATGAAATTTCAGGGAAGGTCAGAAATGTCACAAGGACCAACTGATTAGATTTTGGCAGTGATGCAGCTTATATTCTGGATCCACGGATTTGTTAAAGATTTCTGTATCGTTGCAAGATAGCAGCCCACGGCTTCACTGTAACCATGACAAATGTGAACACTCCATCAGCTGATTGTGATCTTACTACAAATCCACCTCTGAGGACTTATCAGGACTTATCCATCAGAAATGATCCAATGAACAACTGATTAAACTGTGGGGGTGTTTCTGAGTCCCATCAATTCCCGCCGCCCGCTACATATTTAGGTCACGTGATCCAGTATCCGTACATAACATACACATGCCAGAACACACTCGATCCTCTACTACAAATCCATCACTGTGAACTAGGGCTGCCAAACTAACGACGCCTCGAGTAATCGTGCTGAGCACGATACGTCATTCAACGCGGAAGTGAGCGAGCAATGCAACAGAAATCAGCGTCTGACTGGAGCGCGGAACACGGATGGACGTCGGCGCTGCATCGTGCATATATTATGTATGCACGATGCAGCCGAGACGTCCGCGTTTAGATACAGCTGTATAGTAAACGCTGATATCCGTGTTTACGATAGATCGCGGGTGTCAGCGCGCATCTTGGTACATAATACATGTTACGATGCAGCGCCGATGTCCGTCCGTGTTCCGCGCCCGTCGGACGGTGATTTCTGTTGCATTGCGCGCCACTTCTGCTTTTGATGGCATATCGTGCTCAGACGATTACTCGAGGCGTCGTTAGTTGCAGCCCTACTGTGGACTTATCAGGACTTATCCATCAGAAATGATAAAAGGAACAACTGATTAAATTGTAGGGGTGTTTCTGAGTCCCATCAATTCCCACCGCCTGCTACATATTTAGGTCATGTGATTCAGTATCCGTACATAACGTACACATGCAGAACATACACGATCCTACTACAAATCCATCGTTGTGGACTTATCAGGACTTATCCATCAGAAATCATATAATGACTGAGCTGTTTTTCTACATTCCCACCAGCGTTGATGCCTTTTATCACAGTAGAACTCTGTCATCCACTGCTCAGAAACATGTTTAAACATGGAGCACCACTTTAAAAAACACTCTTCTGTTGAAAAGGATTCTTGTTGACTACAACAAGAATGAAAACACGGAGCTGAGGAACACTCAGGTTCACTTAGAAGGCATTTCCCTTGTTCATTATAGCCAAATGAGTTGTTTTCTACAGTAAATAACCTTGTTAGGGTTGCTGTGTGCTCAGGCGAAGTCTTTACAGGTACTAATTTTGCTTGTGTAGACGGTGCGTTTTCCACTATCAGCAGAACTGCACTGCATTTCAAACAAAACTGAATCTGTTCATGCTGTTAGAAAGATCCACAGCAGCTTCTAATATGTGATTGATAACATGCTTCAGTGTTTTTCTTTTGAAGGAAATGCTGATTTTCACTTTTTTTATAGACACATTCTTTCCTATTAGTGGAAAACGTCCTCCCGTTTTCTTGTTTGTTTTCTGTTGTTCGTTCATAGGCATTATTCTTTTCTTTGTGTGCGTAGCCAGGGTGGCTACCGCTGTGTATTTTATTTGTTCCATTTGTTTTTTTCCCCCTCCAGTGCTTTAGAAGATCACAGGGTTTTTATTAGCCACGCTAGGCATGGCTCGAGGGATGGCGGTGCCGGCCAGTTAGTCGACCTCTTTGATTCCAGACTCAAACATCTCATTAACTATTGGATGACCTAGTATGAAATTTTGTGCAGGCAATCGTGGTCCCCAGAGGAGGAATACAAATTACTCTGATGATCCCCTGACGTCTCATGTAGCACCTGCAGCAGGTCACATTTTCACTTACTCTGTGAATTAGCTGATCTGAACTGACACAACTTCTGGTTCAGACATCCAGACGGTGTATCTTATGACCCTGATGATTCTTCTTCCATCTAGTACCATCAGAAGGTCAAACGTTCCTTTGTTTGGTGATTTGTTTCATGACCAAAAATCCAGCAAGACTACCCGATCACATTCTCATTGATCAGGCAGTCGGTGGTGTTACTTTTAGAATGAGAAAGGTGCTGCATCCATAGCTTTCTAGGATTAACCCAAGAGGAACAGACTACCTGTGAACATGTTTGCATTTTCACAACTTTGAACCCTCAGTGACGTTCCGCAGAGGTTTCCCTGAAGAGCGGTTCAGAAATTTGCAGCCATCTTGGCAGTGCCTGACTCCTCCTAACTCAAAGCTAGTCAAAAAACGAGCAAAGGGATGGAGTGGAGCTGTGATGGACCATGCAAACATCCAGGGAGTGTTTTATGACGACGCTGATCTGTCACTCAAAGCAGCTTCACCCATGGTCAGACGTAACTTTAAACCTTCATACAATTTAAGTGGATGAGTTCAATATGAACTCACTCCTTGTACAGCCGTCGTCATCGAGGAAATTAGCTGTAGAGACCAAAACTGTTTTTTGTACCAGGTTGTAAACATGTTTATTTCTGCTGTGAAGTTGGCCATGTTTATATAGAAGTCTATGGGAGGGACTCACTTGTGGAGCCGGCCTCTAGCGCTTCACTTTTTCTGCCCCAGAGGTTGCTGCTTGATTTCAAGTCACCCAAAGCTGCTGCTTTTGTATGAATTCATACTTACAAAACAAACAAACAAACAAACAAAACAGGCTAGATCTTATAAGTTATTAAAAAAAAAAAACCTGTTAAAATATGTTGAAAGACTTCTTCTTTTTAATAGAATTCCATTCCGACGATGTGACATGAGTCGATTTCCGCTGTAAGTCAGAACTCCGGTGAAATGTAAACAAAACCGGTATGTGTATCACGATATTGATCAGCTTACATATTAGTACAACTACAATAATGAAAACAGTCTTTAGCTCACACTGAAACACAACTCGGTAGGAAGTCACCGGCGAAAATGTAAACTTAGTCTGACTTGCTCTTGGGAACCATAATGAAGTTAGTAAATGGAGCATAATCCAATGTGGTGGCAAATGTCTGTCTTATGGTGCCGAGTGATAATGTATTCATCCGCTCTGCTCGTCAACTAGTTCCCCTAAACCAGTTCCGCCATAACGATGAAATGCCGTAAGTAGAGGACGTCATAAACCGAGGACTTCCTGTGTAGTCCAGGTTGTCTGTTCTCAAACAGCCATTTTAAAACCATTCCTGAACTGGATTTAAGTTGACATATTGAATGTCAGTAGGCTAAAGAGTAGGGCTGGGCGATATGGCCAAAATCGATTTTAATCAATTTTTGTTGTTTCTTTGCGGTCTGTTTGCTATGGCTAGTGCTAGCCATGCTGCACTCCCGTAGTTGCAGCACTCTTCCCATTCTTTAGGATGCCTCTGCCGGAGGTGCTGAAAGAGGTTAGTTGTGCTGCTACTCTTCGTTTTCACAGTACTTTTGCAAACCTTGCACATGACTGTAGTTTGCTCTGTCAGTCTTGTCAAAGCTGAACCACTTCCATATAATCGATGTAACATGAGGCCCTTTTCTCGCGACCAACTCTTCGTCTGCTGTTCTGTCCGCCATGACGGGGGTGTGAGTGTTTTGGCGAAAGGAGATGAGAGGCGGAAGCAAACTCCAGTGCACAAGTCGTGAAAGGCAGAAGAAGAATCTGTATTGTTATATATTTAAGCTCGCCTCGATTTTAAGATTTGGCAAATTTTCAAATCGTCAGGTTTTAAAAAGGCGAATGAATCGAATTAATTTGATTTATCGCCCAGCCCTACTAAAGAGTTTTAAAAAGTTGTAGCTATAAATACCTGAAAATGACTCTCCACTAATCCATCTCTAACACGTGCACACCTACCAGCAGCACACATGCATCCTCTATGAAACCTGTTACTGTATGTTACACACACATGAACCTCTCTGCTTCCCGTTATCTTGTTCTTTCTTGCTCTCCGTCCTTTAACCACACACACTTCACAGCCATCCATTAAACCACACACTGATAACATTCATCTCGGCCCACACACACACACACACACACACACACACACACTCCTCACATCAGCCCGCATCTTCACCGCCGATCCATTCTCATCGTCCCCACTCAACACCAGGATATGGGACTAATGGGCCTAATAGCACGCCCACCGCTATTCAAAGAATCGCCGGAATAAAAGATGATCTGTGTGTGAAGAGGAGAGTCCTGAGAGAGACACAGGAAGGGGAGAAAATAAACTGATGGCGAGAGAAGGAGAAGAGTGATGAGACTGACGTGCCGAGAGATATTGAGAGGAACGGGATGACAGGAAGTACCGGCAGCAGGGAAATGTGAAAGTGCGTGTCGGTGCAGTGGCACGGCGCTGCTGGGCTGTCAGCACCTCTGCCGTACAATCCAAACATCAGGACCTTTTGATTGTGACACTTTTTTTTCTCTTCTTCTTGATTCTTTGTAGCTTTTGTCTGAGCTCAAAGTGCTGTCGGATGAAATGAAAGCGGCTGAGAGGAGCTTGGGGAAGAAAAAAAAAACACTGTCTCGCCAAAAGAAAACACTTGTCTGTTCGGACTGCAGTGTTCAAAAATGCATGTCCCCAGAGCCGGAGTGATTTAAGCGCATCCTTCCCACATGCTGTTATTACCGGGGCGACACTGAAACCGAGATGGGAACAGCTTCCTCAACCTGACTTTTATTTTTTGATAGATTTTTGTCTGCCTGAGGAAAACCAACTCCTCCATATTTCTGCATATACGCCCCTGTGCGTTCTCCATGGCGGTTATTGGATTATTGGGAAATTACATTCCTGTAAATGCACTCATTACGGAGTAAATTAGTGCAGCTACAATTTCCTTCTGTCTTTAGTAGTTCTTATTTAATAGATGGCAATTATCTCCAGGCATATGTAATGAATAGAAGTAAGAAAAAAACAAATGTGCTGATAGGTTTAGAAATGGAAATCTGAGCTTGGAAAGTAAAATCGTGAAAATAATTTTTTGTGCTTAATGAATTATTAAGCTTGTAGAGGAGGGAAAAGTGGAATCTGAGCTGCGTTCGTGAGAGAAAAAGACTTGTTTGTTTGGCTGAACCTGCCGCTTTCCTTCCTTTCCCCTGAAACAACCCCGCTGCTGCTGTTTTGAAACGTGTCAGCACAAACTTACAATATGAATGTAAATTGTCTCTTTCTGTTAGACGCTCTCATTCATTAAAGCTTATTTCTGCTAAATCCCTCCGAAGGAAAAGGAGGAAAAAAAAACCTAAATGGCAAACACAATTCAAGCAAACACAAACAGAAAAACATCTGCAGCTGCTTGTGATCTTTTTTAAACTGAGGGATGGGGAAAAAAAAACACAAACAGTTAAATGCCTTAAATCTTACAGCTGACTCACAAACAAATGCCTCTTTGTGCATGAATTATTCATGTTCAACTGACTTGATTGCTACAAGGGGCACACGCAGCACTCTTAATCTCATTTGGGCTTGTTTTTCCCTTTTTTTTTAGCCACAGAAGTTTCCAGATAAGGTTCCAGCTTTTCCCCCTAATCAGCTAATGTTGGATCCCTTTTAATTAGCCCGGCCTCCCCCCGTTTGATTCCTATCACTTTTAAACTTTATGTGTCTATTTACCATTCCTCCATAGTAATGAACATATCAGCATTTTGCAATTATACCAAAGGGTTCATGGATGGGAGTAATTAATTAACTGTCTAATTAAAATGCGGCGTCGGTGCTGCACTTGGAGGAGAAAGAGGGGCATCGAGACGTTTCCAGGAGTGCAGCGGTTCGATTCTGTGTACGAGTTCATGAGAGACTACGTGTGCCCGTGTTTAATTGGATTCTTAGTTGTCTTTGAAAACACTCCGAGTCACTTTTGACAGTTTTTTTCCCCTCGCTAATGCTTCGCAAATTTGAGTTATTTTGCTGCGGATGCGTTCGGGTAAACATTCCGTTTTTAAGTCTGGGGAGACACGTGGGATAATAGACTGAAAGGTTAACTAGTGGAGCAGCGAGAGGCATGTTCCACTTGAGTCTCTACTTTAAATTGCTGGTATTCATCAACTTAAATGATGAGTCTGCATGATGAATGGTCTCTCATTAATATCATTATGCTATTAGGCTGCGTCTCTCTCGCTGCGCTCCACATAGAATATCCACATACAGTCGCTCGCTCTGCTTTTGCATTCTGTGGGTCAGTTTTTCCGCGTCTTTTCTCTTCTTTTTCTCTCCGTGTTGTTGTTGTTGTTGTTATTTGCACATCCTTCAGTCAAAGTAAAACCAGAACTGTGTGGTTTATCTGCTCCAGAAGCGAGGAAGCTCCGTTCAAAATCCCGCTGACATTTGTTACCACATGAATAACTGAAAATACAGCCTTGAAACTGAGGTTTTCTCAACAGCGCATCGCCAAGCTCAGTCAAAATGTCAGAATAGATGGTTATTTATTTAACTTTTCTGTTGTTTTTTAAAAAATTTTGCTGGCTTTAATGAACATGTTTTCCCATAAACCCTCAGCTGCCACAGAATAAATGTTACGGTTCAACAAAAGAGGTGAATTCATGGGCGAATCCTGGAGTTAGACCAGAGGTGTCGGGCTCATTTTAGTTCAGATTCCACATTCAGCCTCTGTTTGACCTCAAGTAAGCCGGAACAGCTTTTACTATACGATCAGGACGACAAAAGTCAGATAAAAAATGACAATAAAACAGCAAAAAGAAGACAAAATATTGCGAAAATGAGACACAAAATGTCACAAAAATGAGACAAACGACACAAAATAAAACAAAAATTAGACAAGTTACAAAGCAACAAAAAAAGGGATGAAGGACAAACATGACACAAAAAAACGCAAAACAATGAAGAAAACAAAAATACATAATGACAAAAATAAGACAAAAAACACAAGCGACACGAAAAGGAAACGCAAAACGACAAAAACATGAAGCGAAAGACAAAAGTCAGACAAAAAAAACAGCAAAAACAAGACAAAATATTACAAAAATGAGACACAAACCGACAAAAAAGAGACAAAAATTTCAATAAAAAAGTTACAAAACAAAACAAAAAAAAGACAGAAACGAGCCAGAAATACACAAAACCACAAAAATGGCACACAAAACGAATAAAGCAAAACACAAAATGACAAAAATAAGACGATACACACCAGCGAGACGGAAAGGAAGCAAAACGACAAAAATAAGAAACAAAATGACAAAAACAGGACAAATTATTACAAAACATGAGACATAAAATGACAAAAGAACAATGGTCAATCTAGTATTTCACTTTCTGACCAAAACAACTTGTTATGGTCTAGAAATGATTTTAAATTTATGCAGTTATTCTCCTCTCTGTAATTTTTACACTTTGAGGGCTGAATTGTACCCTCTGGAGGACCACTTTTGGCCTGCGGACCTCATGTTGGACACCCCTGAGTTACACAGTTTGAACAATGCTGAACATTATGTATGTATTATACAGCAGCGTTTGGAGGACTTTGGGTTGTGGATGGAACTAAATTACGAGGGATTCCTAATCACGTATTATCTGTATTCAACCAATGCAGAGGCTATGAAGATGCAGATTCTAGGTGGGACAATGTCATCCGACACGGTCCGAGGCTGGAATCAAACCTTGAAAGTTCCAGTTATGTGGTGTGTTCTTTTTGGGTATCAGGATGCCCACAAAGCTTACCTTTGGTTGAGTCATTTCTATTTATAAAAGCGACTACTTCAGCCGATGGCAATCTGTCTGAAGCCAGATTCAGATTTCAAAAATACTTTTGTCTGACTAGATGGTCACTGTGTCAGATTATGGGATTATGGGATTCTTTCCTGGGACATAGAAGATCACATGTTGGCCAACTAGTCGGAGTTTGTTGTCTTTCTAGATCTATGGGATATTATTAGGAAGAGTTGCCAGTGAAAAAAATAATATGGTCTGTTGTTTTGAAAGAGAGAGAAAGACGGTGGACCTGGTGCATGAGGAGCATGGTATGGATTGTCTGTTGTGGAAGATGTGTCAGACATGCCAGTCTTTAGTCAGATGTCTCTTTGGTCGTCTTCAAATATGATAGAGCGCACAGTATAAATGATCGGCTGTTTTATTCTAAAGCTGGTATTAGATTATTTAAAATAAATTCCAGTTACAGAAGCTGGTGGACCAGAGGCTAATGCAGATGTCACAATCTTATCAAATGGCAAAATATCTGTCCAGTGGTTCTTAGCAGTGAGTGGTTTTGTGTTTTGTCATAACAATCGGGAAATAAACGGTAGAATTAAAGCTAAAGTTAATGGATGTGTGAGCCGGCTGTAAGTAAAGCGAGGACAAGATTGTAAACCGATGAAAACGGCGGACAGTGGAGGCTCCAGACCTGCACCAAATCGTCAATGCAGAAGCTAAGCTAATGCTAATGAGCGGTGAATAGTGCTTCATGCTATTTCACCCAGACCTAATAATACTACCAGCAGACATGGAAACTTCAGGGTCAGTTAAAGCCAAATTACACAAAACATGAATATAAAAACTGGCATCACTAAAAGACACTTTGGTTGGTTTTAGCACCTGAATCTGCATTGACAGTCTGACAATGTTCAATAAGATAGTGTGGTAGAACACATGAAGTTCAGGATGAAAGGTTAAGTCTATTGATGGCAATCTAGATTCCATTCCCCAAAAAATACAGGAACAAGATAGAAAGATAGTTAAGACTTTGAGACGAGATCGTGTAGCTGGAATATTTGCATCTTAGGAGACTGCAAGATGCCAGAAGACCGTCCAACACCCTGGAAGGGGTTCAACAGACGTGAAATGCATGATGAGGAGTGAAGCCACGCTGTGAAAATGTCAAGCTCAAGTTGTAGCTAGTCTTTTAGAAGAACAGTTTTGTCTCTCAGCCGGTTGTGTTCTTTTGCATACAAGCACACCTAAATGCGCCTGTTACTTTAGATTTATCCCCATGAGATATACAACCCTCAGACCTCTCCATCTACGACCAGCCACCCGCTGAGGCGCTCCAAGCAGATGTTCTTGAACCCTGGCAGCTCCTGGGCAGGATGATGCCTTATAATTATGGATATAAACAGATTGTGCACATGGTCTAACCTGCCACGGTTGATGAATGACGGGCCGATCCTGCCGGATAAACTGCCAATGCCAAAATAGAGTCCTCTCGGCCACACAGGGTCAACTGCAGGAGGAGGATTTAATGAGCGGGGCGTCCAAACAGCCTGGGTGTCCATCTGTCTGCTCGCTCTGCTTTTACATGTCACATCCTGTGAAGACGCTCCGGACCCACGGGGCTGCTCGGTAAAGGTACACAAGAGCATGCTTTCACAGAAAAAGAGAATTTGGAGGGACACAAAAGCTTTCAAGACTAAAAGAAGAAGATCAAGACCTTTTGAAAGCCGGGTCCCGAAAGCAACCTTTTATATTGACGAGGTTGTGGCAGACCTGTGGAGCGGGGAGGCGGTAATTGTTCTGTCAGGACGCACTCCGTCTGTCTGAGGGTGGTCCAGCAAGAAAAGAATAGAAGTGCAGTTTCAGTATAATTAGGCAGACCCATTATCTCTAAGTGTTTTGCATAACATTACAATAAATGTTAACATTTATTACAAACTGCATTTAACAAAGTCAAATTTTGCATGTCATTAACTCTAATGTACCGTGTTTCCTCAAATCACGACCGCGGCTTTTATTTACCTCGGCTGCAGACGGGGGCAGCTCTTTGTTTGAGGCAGACTTGTTCTACAGGCACGTCTTTAACTTTCTGAACCCCAAAGCAGGCCAGCGGAATTCTTAAAGGCATGTCATAGCAGCGAAAATTATGCAGCAGAATCATGGAAATTTCAACTTTGCGACAGTCTGCAAACATATCCCGTGTTCTGTACAGTTTCTTTAAGAAGAACGGCTACAAATCTACTTGAAATTGGGATAATTCAACACTCATTTCATTTGAAACTCAAATAATTGCCAAAAATAAACCATTTGTGCCAGATTCTGTTAAAAAAAACTAACAAAAACGTACATTTCTGCGCTCCTCAGTGCAACCACTACCAACGTTCACATGATAAACATTCAGAGGCTCCTCGACTGAACTGCAGGAGACAAATACTGAAATCATTTAGAGATATTCAGGGAAAAAGCCAACATACTGGGTCAATGCAATGAATGCAGCACGGCTCAGAAAACATTATGAACAGCCTGAAATTTCCTAAGAATAATAAATTGAATTTATGCCTCAGTTTATCATTTACACATTATTTCCAGATCACAGAATGTCAAAAAAAATAAAGGCACAAAACATTTAGTCACAGATATCTGGAACTGAATGATGTAGGATTTTACTGTATGATCAAAACGACAAAAGTCAGACAAAAAAAACAACAAAAGCAAGACAAAATACTACAAAAATGAGATGCAAAATGACAAAAAATGAGACAAACGACATGAACCAGAACAAAACAGAGACAAATATTTGACAAAAAAGTTAGAAAACAACAAAAACAAGACAAAAAATTACACAAATGACACAAACGAGAACAAAAATAACAAAAGCGAGAAACACAACAACAAAAAAGTGGACAAAAAACACAAGCAATACAAAAAACCAAGATGACAAACGATGCACAAAACAACAAATAAAGCAAAATAACAACAATAAGACAAAAAGGCAAGACAAAAAGGAAACACAAAATGACAAAAGACAAACAAAGCAGCAAAAACAAGACAAAATGTAACAAGAATGAGACAAAATGACAACAAATAAGACAAAATGACATGAAAGGAAACAAAATAGAGACAAAAAATTGGACAAAAAACTTACAAAGCAACAAAAACGAGACAAAACCCACAAAATGACACAAGCAGTGCACGAAACACAGAATAAAGCAAAATCTGAAATGACAAAAAACAAAAACGAGACAAAAAGGAAACGCAACAAAAACGCGACACAATTGACAAAAATTTGACAAGAAAGACAAAAAGAAGACAAAATAGTGAAGAAAAATGCACAGAATGACAAAAAAATGAGACAATTGACACGAAACAAAACAAAATAAGAGACAATAAATGTACAATCTGCAGTTAATGTCTTCTCTGTAATTTTTACACTTTGAGGGCCGGATTGGACCCTCTGGAGGACCACTTTTGGCCCACGGGCCTCATGTTGGACACCCCTGATTTATTGCAGCAGCTACACATACTTTGCTGGATTACATTGCATGAGTTCTTTGTTGGTCGATGACCCTGTCTGTATTTTTTTTTGCCTGATGGCTCACTAATCCTTAAACCACACACTGATAGTCACAGTTGCACACTTTATTTTCTCCCCCATCTAATTTTGCAGAAAAAGGCTGCCAGACTGAAGCGCATTTGGGAGCCTGATCGTTCCTCAAATATTTGATTCGTTCGGCCATCGAGGTATTACTGTCTGAGAGCCGCATCTCAACAGACGGTGTTTCTTTACTTTCCCACACTGTTAACAGACATGTTTTCACAGCAATGAGACGGTAATTAACGCGGATCTGTTGGGGCTCCATACGAAAAACACAACAGCCTGGTCTTTACACCGAGAGCTAACAGTAACCAGTTTTTCATTAAAAAAATACAGTGAAGACTTATATGACTGGAAGGATTTATGCCAGGGGTGTCCAACATGAGGCTCGTGGTCCAAAAGTGGTCCTCCAGAGGGTCCAATCCGGCCCTCAAAGTGTAAAAATTACAGAGAAGACATTAACTGCAGATTGTAAATTAGTAAAACTATAAATTTAAAATCATTTCTAGACCAGGACACGTTGTTTTGATCATGAAGTAAAATATTAGATTGTCCTTTTGTCATCGAGTGTCTCAATATTTTGTTCTTTTGTTGTTTTTTTGTCTGACTTTTGTCTTTTATCTCATATTTTTGTCATTTTGTTTCTCATTTTTGTTATTTTGTTTCTCATTTTTGTCATTTTGTGTTTCCTTTTTGTCTGACTTGTGTTGTTTGTCTGCCTTTTTGTTTTGTTTCTTACTTTAGTCATTTTTGGTCTTGTTTGTGTCATTTGTGTAATTTTTGTTTTGTCCATTCTTTGTCGCTTTGTAACATTTTTGTCACCTTTTTTCTCTTTTTGTTTCGTGTCGTTTGTCTCATTTTTTGTCTTTTTGTGTCTCGTTTTTTTGTCAGATTTTTGCAATATTTTGTCTTGTTTTGTTTGGTCTGACTTTTGTCATTTTGATCACAAAGTAAAATACTAGATTGTTCTTTTGTCATTAAGTGTCTCAGAAAAATACTTGATCAGTAAAATAAATGTAGTAATGCTTGAAAACAGAGGAGGAAGTTCTCAGCGAGTTGTTGGACATCTTTACCAAGATGATGCGCAGAGTATTGTGAATAACATCTAGCTTGTAGAGGTGGTAAAAATGTAAGTCATTAAATATATATGGTATGCCTTTTCCCCAAAGTTGGGAATACCAAAGGGAAAAATGTTCATCAGATAATTAAAGAAATCCAACCACAGCATTTATTTTTTTAATCATCTATGACTTGTCTTTTTGAGCTCTTTCTACTTCTATCTGTGGTCTTCTGTTGTCAAAGAGGAGCAGGATTTAATATGACAGTACAAAATGAGCCCAGAGTGAGTCAAAATATGACAATAATCCCTCAATTTAATGAGCAACATTTGTCATATTTCAGTACAAAGATTAGCTTTTTTGTTTTGATATTTATTTTTTTGTGGCACGAACCGCTCAGCTGAGTAAAAAGGAAGAACAACGCATCATTACTTTAAACACAAGGGTCGGTCTGGAGAACTTCAAGAACTTTGCAAGTTCCTTCAAGTTCAGTCGCCAAAACCATCAAACATGATGATGAAACTGCTTCTTACGAGGACCGACCCAGTGAAGGAAGACCAAAGGTTCCCTCTGCTGCAGACAAGAAGTTCAGTTAGAGCCTCTCAGATTAGAGCCCATATCAACGCCGCCCAGAGTTCAAGCAGCAGACGCTTCTCAGCATCTGTGTGAATCAGGCTTTTATTTTGGAACCGCTGCACAGAAACCACCACTGAGAGCAACAAGAGAACAGCTTGGGAGAAAGGAGAAACCCAGGGAATGGACATAAGAGCAGAGGAAACCCGGACTTTGGTCCGATGAGTCCAGATATGAGAGTTTTGGATCCAGCTGCTGTTTTTTGAGATGTAGAGAAGGTGAATGGATGGTTCCCACCATGCAGCATACAGTGATGGAGATTAATTCAGGATTCACATCAATACTTCATACAAGTCCACCGCAGCATCTTGTCTGAGCTTATTCAGGGATAGTTTTTTAGCAGGACTCTGAGGTTGAGATGGTTTGAGAGGAGCTGAAGTGCCGTGATTGGAAAATAGCCAACTAGAATCTGTTCAAACTCCTTCCAGACTGTTGGAAAAGCTCAAGGTGACGGCTTAGAGAATGAAGAGAGCGCAGAATGGAATGTTTCATTTTTTTCTCACTACATAAATCTAAATGTGTTATTCAGAAGTTTTGAGTACAGGTTGAAGTTTTGTTCTACGTCGCAGAAAATCATAAAACTATAATGAAAAACCTTGGTGTGTTTAAACCTTTAGCTGTTGTAAGTCGATGCAAACTGGAGTTCTTTAGGCTTACAAAGGTCAGAACATTCTGACTGCTATGGACTTACAGGCAAGAATCCAATAGTAATGAGTGAAAACTGAAATATTGATGATAAACTGCAGAGATTTGCTGCTTTAAACAAACACATTCAGTTTCAAATATGACGAAAGTTTTTTTTTTATTCTGTTGCACCAATGCACCTGACATTTAGCAAGTCAATGTGTATGTTAACTGAAAATGTAATAGTAATAATAATAATAAATTTATAAAACACTTTCAGTCAAAGTGCTGTACATAGAGAGAAAAACAATGTAAGACTCATGTGTAGCAGTAAACCAGTGGGTCTTCAGCTTTGTTTTAAATCCATCAGTGGAAGATTCCAACGGGTGTTGCTGTTTATTTCATGGCCCCTTTCAGTTAACCAATCATATACTAGATGGGGTGGGACCTGTCACCCAGGTAAACCAGTAAATGGAGATGTTTCAAACATGTAGCTAAAGGGTCCCATTTTAACCCAAACCATGACATTTTTCATGACTTGAAAAAGTCGTTTTGGTACCTTAACTTAAGGTGGTGGTCTACCCTAATTTCTTAAACAACTTATTTTGTTATAATTTCTAAACAATGCAACCAATCAGCACAAAACTTGGCACAAAGAAAGATAGATTTAGTAGAAGCATTTTACATTTATCTAAAGTCTGCCACATTCTATAGTTTCCATAGCAACAGATTAGGCAAGATACAAAAAATCTTGTGGAACAAATATCTTCAGACAAAAAAATACAAAAAAACAACAAAAACAAGACAAAATATTACAAAATGAGACACAAAACGACAAAAATGAAACGACGAAGCGAGAAACAAGATGACAAAAAATGAGATGAACAACATGAAACAAAACAAAAAAGAGACGAAAAATTGCACAAATGACACAAACGAGACAAAAAAATGACAAAAAAGGAAACGAAGCCAAAAACAAAAGCAACACAAAAAAAACACAATACGACAAAAATAATGCGCAAAACAACGAATAAAGCAAAAGACGAAAGGACAAAAATAAGACGGAAGACAAAAAGGAAACACGAAATGACAAAAACATGAGACGAATGACAAAATTCAGACAAAAAATGACAAAATACGACAAAAGCAAAACAAAAGGAGACACAAAATGACAAAAGAACATTCAGCAATACAGAATTTTACTTTATTATCAAAACAACTCGTCTAGAAATTATTTTAAATTCAAAGTTTTACTAATATACAATCTGAATTCAATGTCTCCTCTGTAATTTTTCCACTTTGAGGGCCGGATTGGACCCTCTGGAGGACCACTTTTGGCCCACGGGCCTCATGTTGGACACTTCTGTACCAAAAGGAGCACTGAAAAACTTTGCTTCCACGCATAATATTTGCTGATGCACTGATTTAAAAGGTGGCTACAGCAGTGTAACCAATATAAAAAGTATCTGTATTTTCTGCTAAACTCCACGTGTAATCCCTGGAGTTGTGTGGTTTTCCCTACAAACCTCTGTAATGCTGCGTTTATCAAATTCTCAGTGAACCAATTGCACAAAACACACAAAGATTATCTCCCTTTACCGTTGCTTTCTTATGGTATTATGAGGCATTATGGGTATTTGCTGAAAACTGAAGCGTGTGTGGAAAATGCATACAAAGCCACACATGCACCCCCTGTCAAAAGTTTTAGGACACTGTCTCATTCAAATAAAGTAGAACATGTCCTACAACTTTTGACAGGGGGTGTATTTCATCATATGGATGTGATCAGGGCAGGACTCTGATCATACATGTAAAGTTTCAGGCAGATTGGAGCATGTTCAGGGCATTTACACAGCATTTGAAATTTCATGGTGAAGGATCAAAATTCCAGAGGCCGCCACGGACACGCCCTTTGACTTTGGAAAAAGATTTTAATAACTTTGGATCGTTAAGGCCTCCTGTATGTACTGGCCCAATTTGAGGTGAATTGGAGTTTCCCCCTAGGAGGAGTTCGCTGTAGAAAACAATGAAAAATGGGCAAAATCTGACATTCAACGCAAAATAGCTCACTTCCTGTTGGGTTTGGTTTGGTTTGTTCAGCCTGATGTGCTGCATATGTGTACCAAATTTGGTAGATACCCCCCCTGTCAAAAGTTATAGGACAGGTTCTACTTTATTTGAATTAGAAAGTGTCCTAAAACCTTTGACGGGGGTGTACATGACGAGCTGGAGGTGAACCCTCGATCCTGTCCAATGACCGTTCCAGCAGGAAGCGAGCGGTGATCAGGACATCTGCTAGTACGAGTTAACAAGTCGACTGCGTGTCGGCCCGCGAGGCTCAGCGACGTCAAGACAAACTGCAGCCACGGTGCCACAACAAACTCGCACAACGGCAAAACTGATGGTCCTGAAAGCACAAGTGGAAGTTGTTGGTGATTTTCGGGAGTCGATGTGGTTTCTCCAACAATTGTCTGGCAGTAGTCTCCACTGGCAACCCGCTGAGAACACTCAGTTTGAATCCAACAGCCGACAGCGTTGTCTGGTCTTTATTAACAGTCTGAGGATGGCCTGTGTAGACGGACCGATGCTCGCCTTCTCATCTAATATTCGGCCGGAGGTTGTATGACATTCCTCGGGGCATGTGCCTGACATTTGGAAGTAGACTCTTATAGATAGAGTAATAATGTCACAGGGGCTGTGGGTGTATTTTTGTCTGGAAAACACCAAGAAACAGCAGACAGACAGGCATTGTCTAATGTGGAGAATGATTTAATCTGCAGAGACAGACAACCCAGAGATGGAAATAACCTCAGAGAATATTGAGCTTTCTGTTTTCTGTAACTGCAAAAAGCTTGTGTGTATATTAGGGTTAAAGAATGTGAACAGAAGTCGCAGTGATCGCAAAATAAAGCTCACAGCCTCCATAACCGCTGCTGCTAATGTTTGAGATGACTTTCAAGTCTACTACTAAAGAAAAAGCCAATCAAATGATGCATTAATTTAACACAAAATGCATGACTTTATGGTTGTGCCTCAAATATTCATCTTAAAGAGCACATATTATTATAATTTTGTGATATTCTGCTGTAGTGTGCGATAGCTTTTGTTCGTTTGCAGACTTAAAAACATCCTGAAGTCAACACCAAAGGGAATTATTCTCTCTTTACCTGCCGAAACACCTCCTTTAAAGGTCAGGCTTTTCTGCCGTTATTTATGTCACCATGTAATGCATTTGCATGACGCCTGCAGATCAACCTCGTTTGGCCCTCAAACAGTAACCACCTGCCTTGTCATACATAATTATTTCTTATTCGCTTCTGTTTGCCTCACAGTTCCTGGTTTACAGCACATAATTAATGCTCAGTGTCATCAGGTCAGCTGACCAATCAGAAGAGACTAGACTTTGCAGGAAGTGAGAGGAGGTGCTGCATCAATGTGCAATATAAGAAATAAGAATGTTTTTTTTGTTAATCTTAAAACGCATAAACATACTCGTGAGCTTGTAAATGCGCAGAATAGATACTCTTCAACTTTTGTCTTCGTGCTCATATTTGCTGTAAAGACCAAACTAGACTTTTAGGACCGCTGTGAGAACAAACTGAACTGTGAGCTGTCAGGTTAGCATTTTTTTTCTATGTGAAATTAGCCATCAGTTCATTCTGGGTTCATGCTTTTCCTGTTGTTACAGTAATTAGTGGAATGACTTACAGCTAGATGAAGACAGCGTAACAGGTGAGAAGTCAGAGGCTACTTAAGAAAACATGTTTATGTCCTCAATTGGCTTTTTGTCTTTGGAAGATTGGGCTCAATGTTTCGTATTTGGTATGAAAACTCAACACTGATTTGTGCTTCTCCTTTGGGAATCTGGACAAACTCTGTCCAAATAATTCTTTAAAAGTTTTATTTAAAGAAAAATCCCCCAAATTTGGCAAGAAAAGTCTTATAAATATTATGAAAATATTCTAAAAAAGATCCTAAAAATATCTGAAGTAATTCCATATATAACAGTAAAACTTCTGATATTTTCTTTAAGAACATTCACAAAAAAATCAACCAAAATCCAGCAAATTTCGCTGGATTTTGAGAGACATTTTTAACATGTCTTTGTTTTCCCACCAGAAAATGTTCAAAGGTTTCCCAAAAATGTTGAAAATGTGGACCTCAGAAATTTAATTGTGAAAATATATAGATTTTTCCACATATTAATCTTTAAAGTAGGTCAATTTTGACTTGCAGGACAACACGAGGGCTAATTAACCGATAAATTCCCGATAAAAATAATTAATGTTTTAATGTGCTGCTGATTGGACAAGAAATGATCGATAGAGTTTGCAGCGAGAGAGGAAGAAATACCCAGAAATAAACTGTTTTATTACTGCAGTTAGTTCTCGTGTAGACAAGCATGATTGTGGTGCAACATATTGTAGTTTTCCAGAAGCAGACTGCTGTTTTTTTCTTTCTTCCTGTAACTCCTGACACACATTTGAGTTACAAATCAGGAGGTAAGCTGACCAGACAAAACTTTGGGAAAACCCACGCACCTCTTGCAGCAACTTGAGTTTCACATGAGACTTGCTGTTAGAAAAGTGTAGCGTTGGCTCGCTGCTGAAATCACACGAACACGTGGAAAACTCAATACCTTCACGCTCTGCTGAACACGATTTATTTCTCGCTGCTGCATGTTCCCACATAAGCAACAGCGTCAAAAAAAGCAGGAAGACTGTTGCAGCAAAAGTGAACGTGTATCTGCTGCCTCTGGCTACACACAGGTTTGTAGGTGTGTGTTCCTGTGTTTATACTGTACAGGTACTGTAATTGAGTGGGCATGTGTGTGTGTGTACAGGACACACAAATTGTAACGGATGAAAATGTGCACATGTTGCCGTCAGTGGCGGTTGATAGATGAGGTGGAACAGCGTTTATTGACACAACACCTTCATGTTTCACAAGACCATCAGTCATACCGAATGCCCATCTGCTAGTCCAGGCATGACCGCCGACACACACACACACACAGAGCTGCTGAATGTTTTCATACGTTTCCTCCCAGTAGTCATGACCTTCACCAGTTCCCCCATTCACTGTGAGGAGGTGCTAAGGAGAGCTTTTTACAAAAGAGGCCTTTCAGCTTTTAAAAGAATACACGTCTGTATTTCAAAAGGACACTTACTGTTAATATCAAGACCTTAAAATGCCAAGAGGACGTCTTGACAGAAGGAGCCGTTTGGGGAATATTGAGTAAGGTCATTTGTTCTCTCCTGGCTCCTCCGTGACGCTGAATATAGCAAAAATTTCCGGAAGACACCAGTAGATACCGGTCTGTGCCGTGTTTTATTCCTTTTTTCGCGTGATTTCACTTAGAAAACTTTTATTTGGACGATAACTCAGTTGACGAGGTTGTGCTCCAGACATTTTCCTCCAGAATCTGCAGTTCCACTCAGACAGAACAGCATTTTGGTGTCTTTTAGTCACTGTTGTGGTTTTGTGACCCAAAACTTTACCATCTTTCTCAGTCCCACTGTTTCCTGCTATTATTAGCAGCAATTTCTTGTCAATAACTAATCAAATCATAAACAAGAAAAGCACTGAGAGAGCGCAGTCCTCCTCCAAGGCTGCTCATTCCCCCATATGGCATTGTCAGAAATGCAGCATTTTTATTTATTTATTTTTTGGTTATTGATGATCAGAAATCACATCAAACATAAATAAGTGTCCATTTAATATAGATTAACCCACAAACAGAATGACCTTTGAACACAGGCGTGTACAATATGTACGGATAAGGAATCTCGTGACCTAAATATGTAGTGGGAATTGATGGAAACGCCCCCACAAATTAACCAGTTGTTCATTGTATCTTCCCTGAAAATTTCATCCGTATCCGTTTGTCTGTTTTTGAGTATTGTTTCGAACAGACGGATTCACATACGGCTATCGTCACGTAACTCCGCCGAGTAACAAATTGGAAGTTCCATGTGGCGAAAACCCGTTTTTATTGTGTTGTGATGTTGTTAAAAACATGTAAACTAAAATCTGTTAACATTGAAGACACTCTTCCAGCTTTACAAGTGAGTAAGATTTCAGGCAAGATGCTATATAATGCCTAGTTAACCAAAACCTTAAACGATCAATCAAAAACAGACAGAGCGCATTCTTCCTGAAGGAGGCGGGAACAGCAGCAGTTCATTGGTTTAGAATGGTCTTAAAACCAGGTAAATCATCATAAAGTTTAGCCTCTTTTTAGTGTTTTGAACTGATGGTCGGAAAGACATACCATGGGGGCGACATATTAGGCTTTAAGTTACTGAAAAGGTTGAACAAAATGGGATCTGAAAGCTAAATTTTAAAGAAATAAAGGGAACTCAAAGTGCCACTGTCCTGTAATTAACCACGCCTGACGTAGACGTCAGCGGGGTTACTGCATTCGCTTCGGTATCTGGCTGGCTGGCTGGGTAAGTATGTATGTGGCTATGTCCGTTCAGATATCTCTGCAAGTGCTGAAGTCAGGATAATCAAACTTGGCACTGAAGATCAGGCTAAGGTCCCCTGCTCAGTTGTGGAGTTACAGGTCTGGCCGTGGTTCTGCCATCTACTGAGGGCTGGTCTAGTTGCCAGTTGTGACCAGATAGACCACCGTCCAACAACAGTTAGTCTGGTATTAATGCTCTCTTTTACATCCAGGTAATGCTATAGTTCTATGCCCAGCAAAGGCAGCTTAAAGGATAATTCTGGTGTATTTCAAGTTGCCATATTTCAAATTACTGTTGCTGTAAATGTCATGCTAATGTTGCACTCTTTAGTTCCATTGTGACGTAAAGATAGGACTTTTTGTCATTGTAGATTAGTCTTTTGAATGTTTCCTTCTTTAGTCAATTAGTTCTTTGGAAAATGTTGAAAAATGTTCATCAGTGGTTACCAAAGGCCATGATGGTGTCATCAAATGTAAACCCAAAGTTATTTAGTTTACTGTCATAGAGGAGGAAAGAAACCAGAAACTATTCACATTTAGGAGTTTCAAATCTGGAGAATTTCTGTCTTTTTCTCTTAATGAATGACTCAAAAAGATTAATTGATCATCAAAATATTTGATGATTCCTTTAGTAGTTGATAACTAAATCAAAGAAAAAGAAGTCAGATTTTTACACAAATCATTTTTAGACATTTGTTTTCAAGTCTGACTGACAGCAAATGCATAAATTAGTCATTTTTTAGCTGTATGGAAAGCTGAACATGTGATCAGCCGGTCTTGGCCCTTGTTTCAGTCGATTTTTGGAAGGTGAAACACCACCTCCAAGATGTTTAGTTATAGTTCCACAGCTAGGATTATCATTATCCATGCATACATAGGGATTTTCCACGTCTGGCATTGAAATTTCCCACTCTTTGCAGCGACAGTTTTTGCCCAAAAACAAGCGAAGCAACGCTACCATTTCCCCGACGTTTGCTATTTTCACTTCCTGTTCCTTCCGCCTCCGTTCCCACAGTGAACGTCAGCCTCAAACACGTCAACAAACTGGTTCAAAGATGAATTTTCTTGTAATTAGATCAGCCAGTGAGTTGCAGATCCCTAATGCGGTTAGCAAAATGTCCATTCCAGGTGGCTAATTTCTGTGTTTAACTTAGTTTAGACATTTAATATGATTCTTATAAAAATCAGCTTTCTTTGGAAGGCTACAGGGAGCTCACGCTAATTCCCTTGCTAAGCTCCCTGAATCCTTACAATGGAGGTGAAGAGTGCAGCATTAGCATGACACAATAGCCACATTAATGGAAAATACAGCAGGTTTTAAACGTACTGCCTTTTTCCTTCAGCGGGGGCTGCTCATTTTCCTCTCACACAAGGTCACAAGTCAGCGTCTAATAATTCAAATTAGCTTAAAGACCCTGATAGGAAAACAGAAGCACAAATGAGTGCATGTGTTTTTATGCTGCAGTCTGTGTTTCCTTTATTGGGATCCCAGAAAGAGCAAGCATGCGGTCTTCCTTAGATCAGTGCTAACCTTTTTTTCTCTACAGCTGTGCTCTTATTATTTTCCTTGGCTCTCTGCAGCCTCTCCATCTCCCCTTTCTGTGAATCAAATACACTCTCCAAACAAACAGCCAAGATTCCTTTTTCAGTCTCAAACCTACAAATCTATTATAAAAAAGATTGTTTTTTTTTCTTCAGAAGGAGACAAGAAATGATGCCTTAAATCCTGGCTTAGTTGTGTCCTTCATAGAGTTATGAATACCACCGTTTCATGACTCACTATCTGGATTAAAAATGGGCCACTGTTGGATTTTTACAGCAACCAGGTTGTCTCATCCCATCCTCCCCGTATTCTCAACAGCTTGTCCTGATGATCCCAAAATCATGTGGTCGAGACAGATGCTCCGGCAGCGTGATGTACTGCTTTTCTCTGCCCCTGTAGCAGAAAAATACAGGCGAGGAAATGAGGGGAGTCGAGGAGTGAGCCTTGTCGTGTTTTTTTTTCCCCAGCTAGAGAGTGTCGCCTTCTCTCGGCGGTGACACATGCTGGGACTTCTTCCTCTCCTCCTCACCGTGGTGTCCTCATTACGGCTAATACGAGGCTGGTAGCAGGGGGCCGCGGTGCCGCCTGGGGATCTCGAGGGAGTAATGATGGGGGCCAGTGGCCAAGAGCCCCAGGAGGGAGGTTTGTTGGTGGTGATTCCCTGCTACTTATGTAGAGGCCGGGGAGGTCAACTTCACCCGCTCATGCTCACACACACTCTCACACTCTCAGACAGCTGCAGCTCGCTCAATTCTCGGTTTGCCCTTGGGAGAAAAATGGGAAGAGGGAAGCAAACAGCGGGGAGTGTTTGCCCAGGCGAGCACCACACCCCATCCATCTCCTGGCTGCCGAGAAGACACAATCATTCCTCCCTCTCTCTCCTCTCTCTCTCTGTCCCCCTCCATCCCCTCCGGGTGTATTGGCCCAGTCTCGGTCCAGCGCTGATATAATCCTTTAACGCCTCTAAATGATCCAGAGGTTGAGCGCTCCTCCTGGATGCCGATGGGACTTGCTGGGCTCACACCTGCTGGAGCAGGTTAAGATAAATGCCAGCGGCCAGTCGGGCATCTGGCCCCGCATTAATATTTAACAGGCCGACTCTCATCTCCACGACGCTGAAGGTGTGAAGGTGCCAAACCCCAAAGACATATCACAGCTTAATATGGATTTGTGCAAACCACTGAAATGGAAGAGCGGTGATAGCATAGCGAGATCCAGACTGCATGTTAAGTTCGCGGCTGCTCACACCTACCGAAAACCAACTTTGTTTCTGGAGACGAGGAGACTAAACCTGCTTGTGCGGTTTCTCCCGGGCAATTATTCAAGCATTATGTGGTTTTAAGCTCGTGTGGCCTCTAAATCTAAGATCAATTCTGCTCATCATCCGTGTCTGGCTTTTCAAAAAGATCCTCATTTCATTTAGTTAGCTTCCCGACTATAAAAGCAGGAGTCAGAAAAAGCCCAGCTCTGTTTCTCTGTGTGCAGTCTTGGCTTCAAAACCAAAATCTGGGGTATTTTATTTGTGTTGAGGGTAAGTGCATGACAGCCAGTCTCGTAAGCAGTACAAAACCATTTTTAAGCGAGCAGCTTGTTAAGAACGCAGTCTGACATTTTCAGCTCCACTCAGGTCAGCTTGTCTCTTTGAATCACCTTGTAGCTGGATGTACCTAATTGCCACTCAAGCCAAAAAAGATTTTGACCTTTCGAACGAGGTTAAATAGTTCACACATTTTCCTTAGAAACTTCCTGAGAAACAGCTGTAAGGAGGATCAGGTGCTGCTGACCTGTAAACCTAACCCTTGTTAAGTTATGAATGCAGCTTAACCACAGGAAAGAACCTGCTCCTTCTGCTTCACACAAATACCTCTGAAATGTGCCCCATTTACATAATACTGAGACCAAAACTGCAGATATGGTTGCCTTTGAATGTCTTTGTCCTTTATGAATATTATCTTCCATGACTACTGCTCACATGTGATGCCACCTTACAATTCTGGAAATGCATTCTTGCATTAGAACTACAAATGGAAAGCATAATTTTTTTTTTTTAACCAACTCTCTCTCATGCTCTCATTCAGGACAAATCAAACAAAAACTAAATTCAAAGATGCTTTCCTGTGGATATGGTAGCAAGATGCGGAGGTTTTTAGGTCTCTCCCCTGCACACAGGAACCCTCTTATATGCTGCTACAACCTCGTTAGCACTGACCAGACAGAATGCAAGAATCACCATTTCAGTAATTTGGACAAAATGTGGTGTGTTTGTGCATATTGCATGTAGAGAATGCAAATGAGTTTGTGGACTGGCTTATCTTTAAATTCTTGGTTCCACTCTTCTGTTGAGTTTAAGCAAAGGTAGCGGTGTGGCTTATTTGGTGGCAGTCAGTTTGATTGAAAATTTTAGCAGCTGTTGTATTGATCACAGGATTGTGCTGCATTCACTAACTTTTTACCTTCATTATGGCTCCCAGCGTAAGTCAGACTCTTCTGATGCTTGGAAGAAAAGGAAAGCCGTCTCCATGGAAGTGAAATTAGACAGAATAAAACGCTGGGAACAGAAACACCGACCAACATTGGTCAAGATGTAAAAACAGGTCAAAATATTGTAGTGACCCTCTGTGATGAATGAGTGAGACTTTATCTGGTTCTCTGCTGGTTTATTGAACCTTCACACAGGATACTGTGGGCCGTAGCCAACGCCAGAATAACTAGAAAAACCTCATAACTTAGCTCCAGAATAACTAGAAAACCCCATAACTTAGCTCCAGAATAACTAGAAAAACCCCGTAACTTAGCTCCAGAATAACTAGAAAACCCCATAACTTAGCTCCAGAATAACTAGAAAAACCCCGTAACTTAGCTCCAGAATAACTAGAAAAACCCCATAACTTTGCTCCAGAATAACTAGAAAACCCCATAACTTAGCTCCAGAATAACTAGAAAAACCCCGTAACTTAGCTCCCGAATAACTAGAAAAACCCCATAACTTAGCTCCAGAATTAGCTGCCGTTCCCAGCTCCCTCTACTGCTGACTCTCAGCCAATCATAGGTGAGCTAACTAAACATGGCACGTTCACTGACATCAGGTAAATCTGGAACTGAACAATAAACATTGAAACCTCAGCATCAACAACATCAGTCTGTTACAATATTCTGTTATCTTCTAGTAAAATTATTCAACATGCATGAAAGTTGTTGGTATTCATGACTTTTATGAAGAACTGATTGATATCGTGATGCATGGAACGACTTCATTTACATTTTCGTCAGAGATCCGACTTATGGCGAAAATCGACTTGCGTAGATCTGAAGGAGTGGAACTCTGATGTAAGTTGAGGACTCCCTGTATACAGTTTTGTGTTTACCCTGGGATGCTAACACTGTTTCGTAAGTGTATTATTACTATTAACATAATACGATTAAGCTGATGTAAATTACAATAATGGATCAAGCAGAAGAAGGGCATGCACTTCACAAAATGTATTGTAGATTAGCTGTAGCACCTGGTTATGCAACCACTACTGTTTAATACTGTTCTACCCTGAGGACAATAACTCGGGCTAGTAGCGTTCTGTGTTGGAAGCAAAGTGCGCTGTGGGAGTTTAGCTGGTGAAATGCCACAATGAGAAAGCCTTCTGTGATGCTTAATGCTTCCTAACTAGAGTACTCATCTAGTCTGTAAACCAAAGTACCATTTGAGTGACCCAGTTATTGCATTTGAAGTCATTTTTAGGACAATAAATGGTGTCCACTGAGTTCACTTTGCCTTGTTGATAAACTGACTATTGATAAAGATGAAAATTGTCCAAAATTTGCATCACAAGTTTACAGTGATGTATTTTTAGATTTGAGATGATGTTGTTTGAATTTATACGACAGGCTTTATGTGTCACTTTTACCATCTAGAGATGCTGTTGTCATCGTCAAATCAGTAAATCAACACTCCCACCAGATAAAAGTATCAAAATGACACTGAAATACTGCTTTTCCCTTTAATCTATTTACGCGGACCTCCTCACCTGTCACAGACAATAAGCTGTCAATTGGATGAAAGCTCATCTTTTGATGCGGTTATGTGTTTTGTGTCTTTATTCCGGTTATTTGTGAGCACGGTGTCACATGATAGCAGCTATCATGTGACACCACCCAGACAGATTAAGGTAGTTGGTGTGCCAGCAGGGTGAAAGCAGATGCATCAGGCTAGCAGTGTGAGTTAGATTAGACATCATCCCACCTCGCTACAGGGATCAGTGCATGAAAACCCAGAGAACGCGACATCAGGTCAACCCAACCTTTTTTACCATCCATTTCTCCCTGTGGGTGGGAAGCCATTTCCACACGGCGGCTTTGTTTGGCGCTGTGCGTCAGCTAAATCTGGAGCTCAGAAAATAAGGGTGAATTAAGGAAAACGAGGCGAGTAAATGGATCGAAAGAGATTTCTATCTTTTTCAGGGTTACAGACAGGTTGACGGACTCAAATAAGAAATCAGTCCTCTGTGTACACATTTAGCTGCCTAATAGTGGCAGCTTTCTATATGCACATATAGCTGCGAAGCAATATAATTCTATCACCCCGGTTGAGCTGATAGCAGGAACCTCAGGGGTGCCTTTTAGCAGGCCATCACCGTTTTCCTCCTCTGCCTTCTGCCTGTCGGTGGCCTTTAATGCAGAGGCAATATCAGCTCATCTTGGGGTAATGGGCAGCAGCCTCAGAGCCTGGCGAGATTGAGATCACTTTGAATTATTAATATTCATTCTGCACAAAGAGGCAGGCGGGGCGGGACTCCCTCTCGTCAACCGGCCGAGCGTTCGGACCGTCGCCGAGCCAGTGTCAACACCAGGAGTCAAGCTGCGCCCTCCCACGCTGCCATACGGGAAATTAGGCACATGCTCGGGTGACCTTCCATACCTAAATACAGACTGTGACAAATGTGAGGCAGAGAGGTGCAAACACCAGGACACAAACCTTTTTAGTGATGGGGGTGGTGGTGAGGGCGGCGTGGGCTCCCATCTGTGCACACGGCTCCATTTCCTCTGAACCGGCGGAGGACAATTCAAGCAGCAGGAGCAGGAAGCAGCCTCCATAGAATGTTTTTATGAGCTTTCATGTAAGGACTTCCTGCCATATTAATCAGAACGCGTGTGATCAGCAACAGCTTTTGATTTAGATCAAACGCTTCTCTGCTGGTGATTGTTTAAAAAAATATGGAAGAATTTAAGTTTCAAACCGTGAGAACGCAGATGATATATATTTTTTTCCCTGCTTCTCTCCATGTCTGGCTGCTTATTTATAACCGTGGTAACCTCATCATCTTTAAGTGCTTCTCAAGCTGAATATACAGTCTGTCCCAGGTACATACAGTGACTGATAGGAACTGCTGCGCTGCGGTTTCAAATCCCAAATTATGAATATATATATTCCTCTAAAAAGCATGTGTGCAGACAGTAGGACTGTACAGCTGACCCAGTCTCCACAAAGTTAGATTCCTAAACGACTAAAATACTTTTTAAAGCTACATGTAAAATATCAGAATTTGTTTCCACACTTTCACATGTTAAAAGTTTGACTAAGGTCATTAAGAGTTCAGGAAATGTCATAGTTTGGGTTACAATGTGACCTCCATGTTCCACTACATTTTCTGGGTTACCAAGGCAACGGGTCCAACCTCATCTGAAATATGACTGGTTGGCAAAAAACGAGCAACAGTAACTGGCAAAGATGCACTAATTTGATGCGTATTTGTGATAAGTTACAAACAAACGTAATCTGGAAAAAACAATGTTTCCCCCAAAGCGTAACTGAAGGTACGTGTCCGTCCACGAGATGCGTTTTTGCTGCATGTCTCAATGCATTTCCCTGCACATTATACTATGTATAATTGTGTTGTGACAAATAAATGTCTTGAATGTAAACGCGCCGCATCTGAAAATCGGTGGGCGAGTTTCACGATGCATCGAATGCACTTCAACCACACCAACACGCAGCGAGCTAGTCCGGTTGCGGTGCATTTCAAGCTACGATCCGGCGCGTCTCCTCAGAGCGGGCTGCAACTCATTTGTATAAAATAGATTTGACTTCTACTTTACGCAAATTCAATGTGGCGTGTGGAGGTCCGACGCATCTCAAAAAACTTTCGTCAAAGGTCTGAGCTAGTCATCGGTGGCCTAAAACGAGGAGAGATTCATCTGCTGCACAGATTATGTCTCGCCTCAAATGCTTTCAGAAATACTTTTCACTGAAGGGTTTTCGAAATGAAAGAGAAAGTTTTCGACCGGGCCGCCATGTTGGTCCGATGCATCTGCAGGTAAGTGTTGTGATGTGACCACATAATGGCCTGCTAGTGACTGCAAACCATGTAGGCAATTTTCAGATGCGGCGTATTTATATGCAGGGAAAACGCATCGAGCGGACATGTACCTTCAGTTACACTTTGGGGGAGACATTGTTTTTGCCAGGTTATATTTGTTGGTAACGTATCACAAATATGCATCCAATCAAAGCATCTTTAGCAATCATTTCATTGCCTAACTGTTGCTCGTTTTTAGCCAACCAGTCATGTTTTAAATGAGGCTGGACCTGTCACCTTGGTAACCCAGAAAATGTAGTGGAACGTGGAGTGCAAACATCACATTTTAACCCAAACCATGACATTACCATAACTCTTAATCACCTTAGTCAAGCTTTTAACGTGTGAAAGTATGTAAACAAATTGTGATATTTTACTAAACTGAACCAAACTTGAGTGTTTTGGTCTATACCTTACCAGTCAACAAGTGAAAACCAAACATTAATAACAGAAAACAAAACTTTAACCTGACGCTGAAGGTCTGTTGTCCATCACAGGATGCGAACCCTTCTGGTTGACAGTCTGGTCTCTGGTTTATGCCACCATCCACTCATCGTACCTCCATAATCTCCAAATTGCCACCTTTTCCACCATGGAAGTGATAGTACTACGAGCAACCCTGAAAATGTGGTGAAACATGGAGTCTAAGGGTCGCATTTGAACCTAAACCAAGACATTTTGGTGCCTAACCTGAACCTGCCTTCTATAACATGTAAAAGTGTCAAAGAAAATGTGATAATTTCCTAGATCTGACCAGAAAGCGAGTGAAAACTGAAAACAACAGAAAACAAGACTGAATTCTGCAGCTGATGGCCTCTTGCCCATGAACTTTGGTCTGCATCCTCTCCTTCTAACATGGATTTTGTAGCCCCTTCATAGTAGCTGCTTTTGCCACCAAGTCACAGCTCACACTCAAAGTATTTCCCCTCAGAACATAACGATAAATGCCGTTTGGTTGTATGGGACCATAATTCAGTAGAGACTGGGTTGGCACAATCTGTATTTCGATGTGCAGTAGTCGCATTGCAGTGAATGCGATGCCAAAAAAGGCAATTCAACTCAAACTCATCATGTTACAACTTCATTGATGCTCAGTGCTAAAAGAAAGCTCGCACAGTTTTCATGCACAAGATAATTTAAGGGTTCTCGGATGTTATTTTTAAGATTTTTTTACAGAGTTTGTTGCCATGCATACTCGGAGTGTGAACAACGAAATGAGCAAGAAAAACAGTGAAATGGAAGATTTGCTTGCAAAAAGAAACATCACTTGCATGGAAATGTTCCAGCCACAGAAAAGATGATGTTGACAGAAACAGCTACTCGGTCGGCAACTAATTTGTTTTGACCATTTAAATGAGCAGCACAAAGCCGGATCTGATGCCATCCAAAGCAAAGAAATGACAAATTTAAATGCTTGAGCCAGCGCTTCACCATATGAGAAATGTTCCAAAGAGCAAACAGAAATCAGTGAAGCGATAACGGATCACCTCTTGAAAGACATGATACTAATTAACACTGTTATCAAAGAGGGCATTAAAAATGAGCATTATGGGATGTGAGCTGCATGAAAAGGCTGAAACAGAGCCGTCACAAGTGGGATGTGATGGAGCTAGAATGGACTGGTGGTCCAGCTGGACAGCAGAGCCCTACATAAGTCTTACTGTCCACTTCCAACTGAAAAGTCGCTGTTTGCAAACGGCGAGTGAGAGCATCACAGCGGGGATGTGACAAGTGTTGGCTGCTTGAGGCCTAAATGAGAGAAATCTGCACAACAACAGACAATGGCATGAACATGCTGAAGGCTGCAGGGCTTTAATGGCTGCATGTCTGATAATACACCTATGATATATTTACTGAGTGTTTCTTTTCTTGCTCTTCAGTCTGGTTTGGATCGATATCGAGAAAGGACAAATGGACGATCAGGACTGCAGAGAAAACCATTGGTTCCTGCCTTCCATCCAGGACTTAAAGATGACTGACATCACACCCTGGACACATGTTCCAACTCCTCCTCTCTGGTAGGTGCTACAGAACTCTGAACACCAGAACATCAGACATGGAAACTAGGGAATAACTGATATACAGGAGGTCCATGACTTATGTCAGAGTTCCGCTCCTACGGATCGACTTAAGTCGATTTTCACTGTAAGTTGGAACTCGGCGAAAATGTAAAAAAGCCATGACGTGCTTCACGGTATCAATGAGTTCTTTGTAAAAATCATGAATACCAACGACTTTCATGCATGTATGGATCATTTTACAGGAAGATGACAGAATGCATTGATTATTTTACAACTTGAGGATTTAATGAAATTGTAGCGACCCTCTGACTTTATCTACTTCTCTGGTGGTGTATTGAACCTTCACACAGGCTCCTGTGGGCTGTAGCCAACGCCAGAATAACTAGAAAACCCCATAACTTAGCGCCAGAATAACTAGAAAAACCCCATAACTTAGCTCCAGAATTAGCCGCCGTTCCCAGCTCTCTCTACTGCTGACTCTCAGCCAATCAGAGGTGAGCTAACTAAACATGACACGTTCACTGACATCAGGTAAATCTGGAACTGAACAATAAACATTGAAACCTCAACATCAACAACAATATCAGTCCGGTACAATGTCTAATTTCACGTCCATGGAGACGGCTTTCTTTTTCTTCCTAGCATCAGAAGAGTCTGACTTACGCTGGGAGCCATAATGAAGGTCAAAAAAAAATTAGTGAATGCAGCACAATCCAAGGTGGAGTACAACCAGAGAATGGAAACAAAGCCGTCTTATAGCGCCGCGTGACGACGTATTCATCCACTCAGCTCGCCAACTAGTTCCACGTAGCCAGTTCCGACTTAACGACAAAACATCGTAAGTTGAGAACGTCATAAACAGAGTACCTCCTGTAGGGTGTTTGTTTGTTTGTTTGTTTCTATGTTGTTGGTTTTTTTGCTGATACCTGTGACTATTATTGTTAGTAAAAAAAGCAATCACTGATATTTCAAATGGATGTACATTAAATGTTATATTTTAACAGCACGTGATGGCAGAGAAGCTGTAATTTATAACAAGGTTTCTTCATTAGTAAGGCTTTCTGTAGCTGAATAAAGATGATAGTAATAGGAGTGATGTTAGGACACTCCCCTCTGTTTACTGCTGGATCGATTGATTAGTTTGTTTCCTGCCATTACTGCACGTCTGCCGTTCTTTTACTGTTCTTCCACTTTTATTGTCCACTAAGGCCGGATCTTAAAGTGTTATTAGCTATAGTTTACCACATGTCGCTGCTGCTTCCTAACTTCGCTGCCAGCGTCTGTATAAAATTAAACCAATCAAATGCTCAAAACAAATAGCGGAGAATCTGTATGAGGAGCTTCCTGGTCGTCTACATATTTAGAATTCATCAGTAGTGGAGTTGTGATTGAAGGTGTTGCAGCCAGACTTTGAGGTTTAGATGTTTGCATTGATGGAAGTCCTAAAATCTCCAGATATCCTGTGCAGAAACGCGCTTTTTCCCCAATGATCTGCAGATATTTTAGTAACTTTAATATGCTTGGAGTGTGTATAATTGAGGAAGATCGTTGGGCTTGGTGTCTGCAGATGCCTTAAAAGCTGCTCATTTCCTGGTTTGTGGAGGTGGTTTGAGTTTCTCGATCAGTTTTTGTAGGTTGTGTCTCCAGATCACAACTACAGACAGAGGCAGCTGCATCACAATAGTGCATTTAGTTCATAAATAATCAATAAAAAAAACACCTCATAATTATAAAAATGTCAAATATGGGCACCAATATGCTGCTCAGCCTGAACAGAAACAGTTTCTTTGAGCCGTCATCACTCTGAGGAACACTTGAATCAATGAGAAACGGCTCATTCTGAATCCCAGCCCTGAACCGCTGTATAGAAAGCAGACTGTGATGTAACCACGGAGACGGAGTTTCTGAAAGCAGGCTTAGAAAAAGGATGAAATGCTGAGAAATAAAGCAACTCTGAAATAAGTTTTCTCCATATAAAGACTGATGGTGTTTTATGCGCCATATGGATCTGATCTTTTGATTTCTTTACAGTTGTTTATCACAAACTAGTTCTTATTTCCTCTCCAACATCTGCTCTCTGGACTGTTATCCACCGACAACCTTGCATTTTTTGTTAATAGCAGCATTTTGCACTAAAAGTCTTCTTTTATTCACTTTAAATGGTCTTTTGCACATAGTTATAATCGTACATAGTAGTTAAACACACATTTTCCTTCTGCATCTCGTTGCTCTTGTTCAAATTCAGCCAGTTTCATCCGAAGGAATCGGTTACATGAATGAAGTTCTTCCTCCAGCTCCCTCTGTTCAGCATTGCAGTCAAAAGTTCTTTTCCTTCCAGACCGGTGTCTTCTTCTAGAACCTTCCAGTTAGTCTACTTTTTTGTTGTTTTGTTTCTCGCTTTTGTCATTATTGATCTTGTTTGTTTCATTTGAGTAATTTTTGTGGTTTGTCTATTTTTTGTTTCTTTGTAACTTTTTTGTCAGCTTTTCTCATCTCTTTTTTGATTTGTTTCGTGTCATTTATCTCATTTTTGTCATTTTTTTCTTGTTTATGTCATTTTGCGTCTCACTTTTGTAATATTTTGTCTTGTTTTGTTGTTTTTTGTCTGAATTTTGTCATTTTGATCATAAAGTAAAATACTATATCATTCAGGTCCAGATAGCTGTGACTAAATGTTGTGTTCTTTGTAGACACTCTGTGATCTGGAAGTTGTAACGTGGAAATGATAAACTGAGGATTAATGTTGCTGAAATTAAACTTATTTTTCTTAATAAATTTCAGGTTGTTCACATAGACTATATATAAAGATGGACGGAGCATCTGGCTCCACAATTGAAGCCAACCCAGAAGTGTCAAAAACTTGCAATGTCACGCCGTCCACTAGGGTTGGCTCAAAAAGCTTTTTCTCCATAGACCCCAATTCATTTTTGGAAAAAATAAAATTTGATAGACTGATGTTCTACAGCTCAGGATTTTTTCCCGTTAGTTTTCATGGTCAAAATGAGAGATCAGGTGGCCGATCTTAAAATAAATCAATACTGAATTTTAAATAAATCGTTAAAGTTGGCGGAGCCAGGGGGCGTGGCTATACTTGATAGACAACAACAGAAGCCTCTGTGGTAAAATGTGGGCGGGATAAGAGAGTCCTCAGCCAATCCTGCCCCTAGTTGCTCTCCGGTCCAGCCTGTTTGATGACGCTTTTTATGTCACTGGCTCCAAAAAATCCAAAACAGCGACCAGGAAGTAGCAAAATCCGGGCTTCATTTTCTCGGCGTTGAAACCAACGGGTGACGTCACGGTTAGTTTACGCCTGGTTGTTCATGAGGTTTTGTAAAAAGATAATTCCTTAAATGTGAACATTTTCAGAATGAACTTTTTTGCACTTAAAGGAAAAATTAGGAATTGTGGTTAATTATAGGTTACTATGCTGTGATTTTACTGGTCCACCTGAGATCAAATTGCTCTGAATGTGGAACCTGAACTAGAATGAGTTTGATGCTCCTGTTTAAGGGTCAGACTATCGGAGGACAACATTGCATTCCTCAGTGTTGTTTTATTGTAAGGGAGCAAGGAAAACACCTGATTGAAATTCCTCGTTTCTGTTAGCTGATTCTTATATAACTAAATATCGCCGTGTCAGTTTTTTTTCCGACACCGTGCAGCTCAGGATTCATGACTCATTCAGGCTTCCACATAAACGGGGGAACTTACCCGTCCTGGCCGCCATCGGCTCCATGTGCCTCCATATTTCTGCGCGTGATTAATTTGGCGTTTCGGAGCGCTTCCAGGGGAGCTGTGGAAATACGATCTATGGCGGTGGACGGCGGCCGACACGCTGCGGTGTGTGCGCGCTGCCCTACAGGGACCCACTTCAATGGGAGGATGAAGGTGCGGTCAGTGAGAGTTCTTTTGTGTGTGTGATTGCACTAACAGATGGGAGCTGACATCCTACTATCAACAGGAAACACTCTCGGTTTGTTCTCTGCGGGGATATGACATCAGCAGGCAACAGGAAAAGCCCCGCTTCATCTCTGGAGGGACGTTTGCTGTCTGAGCACCGCAGGCCAAAGGAATGTAAATGAAGCCTGTCGCTTACCTGCACGGATCTGGAAACACAATAGACCTAATCCATAAATTATTCCTGCGCCCAAGCGGGACCTCTCAATCCTGCATGTAAATGTGCTGTTCGGGGCTTGTTTCGCTCTGTTCTGATTACGGAAAATGCTCGAATGTAAAAGCAAATTTCAAGCATGATTTGAGTTTTCGCTCATTTCCTGCATTCTTCGACCGTCTCGCGTCACCGTACATTGTTTCGCTGCGACTCATCTCATAAGGACATATTTGCCGTTTCCCCCTTTGTTTTCCATGTTTTTTAATAGCTTCTGCTTTGAACGCTGTCATAACATCCCCAAACGGAGGCAGCAGCAATCTCACGATATGATTGTGTTAAATCTATTTTTAATTTCCGATGAACTCCGTGCCGTACAGCCGGCTGTGCTTCGGTTTGTCTGCCGGTTTGGACCGGCTTGAAAAGGAAAGCAGGTTGTAATGTAACCACGGAGACCGGGTTTCAGAAAGCAGGCGTATAAAAAGGGTGAAATGCTGAGAAATGCAGCAAAACTGAGCTTTGGTTTCTCCATATAAACTATGAGACTGCTGGTGTTTTATGTCTTCGATAGATCTGATCTTTTTACTGCCATTAAAACTCATAAAACCCTATAAACCCGATACCAGAGTGGTTAGGGCACAAGTTCAGGAAAAATACTCAAAAATAGCACCCAGAAATCTGAGTTTTACTCCTGATTTGCATAGGAATACAGTCGAAAGCAGTTTCAGAAGCTTTTTTTTGTGTTTTTATGAGTTTTGTTGACTGAAAATGCCATCCTTAGCCAGTACCACGCTCTTTACGTCACCGTTGTGTAACAGTACGTCTTGCTTTTCATTTAATTCCGATGTTAACGGGTCAGAACAGCCACACAGTCTGCACAATCTTCATCTACAGTTTCAGTTTGATCCTTTTTATCGCCTCAGTGAAAATAGACAGTGAGAAGATCCCAGCTGCATTACATAACCGACACTTTTCACTGTAATTTCAGTGTCAAGGATATGTCACAGGCATGAAAACACATAAATATTATCTTTTAATTGCATGTTATTCAAGGAGAACCTGGACGGCTACATGTGTACACTGTTACCATGGCACATGTAGACTGTAGCATAAAAAAATGTTTTAAAACTATTAATTATTTTTTCTGTATTTTTAAAGTTACAGATCATGTCTGAGGAAATAAAGTCAATCACTGTAAACAAGATCCACATTAAAAAAAATCAGTATTTTTATCAATATTAGTTCATTGTTTTGAATTAGAACAAGAAAGAATGAACTGGAAACAATTTATCATGTCTGACTTTAACATTATGCTAATTTTAGTGTATTTAAATTATTATTTATTATTTAAATTTATTTTTTTACAGATATTTGCAGTTACTTTACAGAAAAAAATATGTATATCAAGACTTAAAAATGACAAATAATTCACAAATATAATTGTTACTGTTAATATCTGGAGAAATAAAAGAAAAAAGTACTCATTTATAATATTGTCTCTAAAAAAAGAGACCAAAACTTTACAGTAAGGTCTATTAGAAATGCATTTTCACACGTAGATTCAGAAAACTTTCAGATTCAGAAAACTTTATTTGTCCCCAGGGGGCAATGAAAACGTGGTACTTTGTTCTTTTACACTGTGACTGTAATAATAATAATAATGAATTTTATTTGTAATGCACTTTTCATTTAGGCAAAAAATCTCAAAATGCTGAAGTGTAAAACTCCTTTTTTTTGATTACAGCTGCTTAACATGCAGTTTGAAAAAGAGTTAGTGCCTTTTATCAAGAGTTAATATTAGTAATATTATTTTTTAAATAAAATGAAGTTTGATGTGAGTTAACATTAAATTAGCTCAAATAAAACAGTTCTGATGCACATGTGCAGAAAGTAATTTTACAGTAACTCCAGTGTCAGTCGGCACTAATGGCAGCGGACTGTGGAAGCTGTAAAAATGATACAACCTCAGCAGAAAGCGGTTGGATCGTATTAGAGGACAGCCGCAGGAAGGAAGCAACCCGGCGGTGTCCAGCAGAGCACTTAGTCATTCTCTGTGTCCGGCTGGATGTTCTCCTCCGGCTGATTGGAGCTCCGTGCAGCACCGTGGGAGTGGCTGTCCGTGACGGAGAGCAGCTCTGACAGCATCCTCCTCTCTGCGGCTGCATGCAGAGCGTCCAGCTCCGACCTCGGGACTCGGCCGGCCTTCTGAATCCGTTTGCTGAGTCGTTCGGTGTCATCCAGCCTCAGGCGCTTCCCCGAGAAAACGCAGCGCTCGAGATGGAACCGAGCATCAACAGCACGGAAAAGATCCGACCCTGGATCCTCCCGTAGAGAGCTTCTGAAATGGACTCCCAGGTGTTTATTCTCCTGTGTGATATCCACCATGTTTAATGGAAAGAGGATCTCCTGAAGTCCTCCACCCTCTGGTTCTGCAACGTGTAATCCCCCTGAAGCTTCCAGTAACAGCAGAGTCATCTTAGAACGCACGCAGGTATCAGAATATATTGATCAGTAAATATTGAATCCATGTGTAGGGGTCACTATAAACTACAACAAAAAGCGACCTTCTCTAGGAAGTAGATACGAGCAATTAAAGAAAACTCAAAACTAAAATAGAGTCAGCAGCACCCCTAACTAAAACTAAAAAGAACTCCAGCATCATACTAGCCTGTCAAACAAACGTATAAATGTCAGGACTCAAGGCTTCCCAGCAGAACGTTGCATTAGAACAAGATGACAGATGTTCTTCACTTCACCTGTCAGCGGTCAGAATGTTGTGGCTGATGGGTGTATGTGTATACACGACAACAACGGGCTTTAAAATATGAATGTTCAGTTTTTACTTTCGAGTAATGCGACTTCTCCTAAAGGATCTGAGCACTTCTGTCATTTACTGACTGCATATAAAGTCAGGAGAAGCTGAATCTGACCGTAAACTGTCCTATGACTACCTGTCATGCAGAACTTTAAGACTGAGTACAACTCAAGCAGGTGAGTTCTATAAAAAATCATTGTCCTCCAGTTGTCACAAAGAGGATAAATTACCCAGTGAACTGTTGTTTCTACCAGGCTGGAAAGAAGTTTATTTCTTCTGTAAACGTTTTAACATTGGGTGGTCCATGGGGGTTGGCTTGTTTTTGGAGAAAAGTGACCGTTTGAGGAGCTGCACTTTCTACATTTACTGTATTTTTCAGCCTCTGAGGTTGCTTCTTGGTCAAAACACCAAACAGAGAATCAATCGGTGACTTGTCCTTTAACCCTCTGAGATTTCAGACACTTGTTTCGATTTACTGCTGCTGCAGATCTCTGACTATAAAAACTGTAAATTCAGTGCTGTACCATACAAACAAAGTTAGTGATATGTTTTTTTTTTAGCATAACCCGGACTATTGATTAGAGTTTAGAACATTTTGTTCATCTTTTAACTGGAAAAACTATGTAGGTGTGTTGGGTTTCTTCAAACTTGTAGCCCTCGGCTTTGGGCACCAACAGAAATGCTAGCCGCTGCTTTTTCAGTCGACTGGAAAGACTTCAGAAGGTTACGCTGCTGCTTTTAACACGGCTGTTTTGAATTCACAGGTATTCTAAGACCTATGAATACCACAAGGAAAGAAAGAAAATGAAGAGGCTCTGCAAGTTAGAGTGTGCTTTTACTAGAGTGTTATCACACTGGCCAGGATGGAAACAGTGATCTAAGAGTGTCTTCAGATCCAGTGAAGGCCGTAGTGTCGGTCACTCTGTTTCCCAGTAAGGGTTCATTCAGGAGGCTTTTCTGCTGGACTGTTTCCTCTGCAGCGACGCTTCATGATGCCAGCATGCAGATGACGTAACTCACCGTCCTCTAGGGATGAGGCCGATCCGATCCAGTATCTGGTTCTGATACCAATGTTATTCATAGATCAGAGATTTCTGATCGATGAGCCATGTCTGTGGGCTGGATAAACTGTTGAACGGATTTCCTCAATGAGACACACCAGAAACCTGGAAACACACCGCAACCGGACCAGCATGCAGCATGTGGTGTGTTTACCTGGAGCTCATTTGCATAAAGTAGACTTAACTTGATGCGGTGTGCAAAGATCCAACGCATCGTGAAACTGTCCTCAAACCTCCAAACGAGCCGTCGCTGACCTATTTATCCGACACGTCTGCCGGACCGTCAAGCTGAGATCCCTGTCATGTGTGTCAGCTGCAAGTTTGCTTTCAGGATGGGGTTTTTCCTGTTAACAGGGTTTCCTGTTTTTTCTGACCTTATACTTACCTCGAGTTGCCTTTTGGGACATACATGCCTGTATCCGTACATATCATACTTACTTGTAGAGTGGAGTTTAGTACAGCCTCATATAAAATCCACAATAATGATGATAATGATATAAAAACAAACAGCGCTCTGGTATCGGCATAGTATCGGTATCGGCAGATATCTAGATTCAGGTATCAGGATCGGAAGTGAAAAAATGTGGATCTTTGCATCCCTACTGTCCTCCCTGTGTGAGTCCGGTTATTGTCTGCATCATGTTTGACAGCCTGTTCTCCCCCAGCAGCTCCGTTTGTCGACAACGACGTGTCGTCTGCTTCAGAAACGCTCGACTGCAGCGTCCTGAAGATGTCAGCGGAGGCAGGCGGAGCGCTGGGCACGCCTGCTACCGCCGACTCTCCCGGGACCGCTTTAATGCATCCACCTGCCAGGCAGCAATATGCCATCGACTCAGCACTCCTTCAATCACTCGCCCTGAAACGCCAGATGGTATCACCTCCGATGAGCCTGATGCGCTGCCTGGCACCGCCGAAAAGTTTGCTGCTTCGGGATGATGTGTAAACAAACTTAAAGCGCTGTTTTCTGGGTACTCGCTGCGCTTTTGTTCCGGCTTATTTTTTTTGTTTGTGAGCCCGGGCCCTGCGCCGCTTTCATGTCGAGCCAAAGCAGCAGCAACGGTGAAAGAATCCCTGTCAGTGTGCGGCACCTGAAACGCAGCCGTCGCCGAACAGATGCCCATTGTGGAGCTGTGGGCGGTAATGAATTGAAACACCGTGTTCTCTCCTGCAGGTTAATTGTGCTGATTTGAGTGAATAGGCTGAACGTTTTTGGCGGCGCGTGAGAGCTCGCAACACTTTTTATTACCACTATATTTTCCAGAACATTAATTCTGTGGATTTTTTTTACAGTATGAAGTGAAAGCAGAGAGGATACGGCATACAGGACTGTGTGAAAGTCATTTACTAATGAGAGCTCGTAAATAACCGGCATGGCAAGGGCCAAAGTGATTTTGGCTGTGGATACATTTACATAGCTCGGTGGCTGGGAGTTTTTTGCCTCTCAGATTCATTTTGGATCCTGTGACTCCTACTGCTGCCTGTGTGTTTATATTATTAGTTTTTGGAGGTTAAATTTCATCATGTCCTGTGGTAGTAACTCATGCGCTGAATGAATAAGTGGTCCCGCTGCACCCGGGTACTACCTGGGCACATTTACAATATAAATGTGTGATTTATTTCAGGAGCAAAAAAAACACGTGTAACATGGTGGAAATATTAAAAGCGCAGTTGGCACGAGTGCAGAGGAGTTCTGTTTGTCTCTGCGTGTATCAGGAAATAAAAAAAAACGAGGCTTATTTCCAGGGGACATCTCTGAAGGGCACACCAGACTGATGTTCTCGCTGGTATCTGTCATGTTGAAGCGCGCTCATCGGCTATGAAAAGAAGCTGTGAAAACAAACACCGTGTCACATCTGACAGCGATCTACAGCCCCCACGGAGCAAATTCCTTTCTAGCAAAATAAAAAAAAAAAAAAACAACAAAAAGGAGTCGGACGGGGAGAATTTTTACACGCGACACTAAAGACGCCTCATAAAGACAAAGTGGAGCAGCATTACAGCAGGGGTGTCCAACATGAGGCTCGTGGTCCAAAAGTGGTCCTCCAGAGGGTCCAATCCGGCCCTCAGAGTGTAAAAATTACAGAGAAGACATTAAATGTAGATTGTAAATTATTAAACTATAACTTTAAAATCATTTCTAGACCATGACAAGTTGTTTAGATCAAGGTTGTTCAGTGTTCTTTTGTCATTTTGCGTCTCGTTTTTTGTTATATTTTGTCTGTTAGTCGTTTTTTTGTCATTTCTTGTCTGATTTTCGTGTTTGTCGTGTTGTTTCTCGTTTTTGTCGTTTGTTTCCTTTTTGTCTCGCTTGTGTTTTTTGTCTTTTTTTTATCATTTTGTGTTTCGCTTTAGTTGTCAGTTTCTTTCTCGACTTTCTCGACTTTCTTTATTTTGTGTCGTTTTGTTTCCTTTTATTGTCATTTCTTGTCTCGTTTCTGCCATTTGTGTGATTTTTTTTGTCTTGTTTTTGTTCATTTTTTGTCGCTTTGTAACTTTTTGTAATTTTTTTGGCTTTTTTGTTGTGTTTTATGTTTGTCTGTCTCATTTGTTTGTCATTTTGTTTCTCACTTTTGTCATCTTGTGTCTCATTTTTGTAATATTTTGTCTTGTTTTTGTTGATTTTTTTGTCAGACTTTCACCGTTTGTCTCGTGTGTTCGTTGTTTTGTCGTTTTATTTCCCGCTTTTGTCATTTTTGTGTCGTTTGTGTCCATTTTTTATCGCTTTGCAATTTTTTTGCCCAATTCTTTTGTCTATTTTTTTTGTTTCCTGTCATTTGTCTAATTTTTTGCCATCTTGTGTCTTCTTTATATCGTTTTGCATCTCATTTTTGTCATATTTATTCTTGTTCTTGTTGTTTTTTGCCTTTTTCTCTGGCGTTTGTCCTTTTGTTCATAACGTAAAACTCTATCGTTCAGTTCCAGGTGACTAAATGTTGTGTTCCTTTGTAGACACTCTGTGATCTGGAAGTTGTAATGAGGAAATGATAAACTGAGGATGAATGTGGATGAAACTGAATTTATTTTTCTTCATAAATTTCAGGTTGTTCATGATGTTTAGTAAAAAGATAATTCCTTAAAAGTGAACATTTTCAGAATGCATTTTTTTTTGCACTAAAACAAAGGTAAACAATAAGAGTTGTGGTTATTTATAGGTTATTCTGCTGTCATTTCGCTGATCCGGTCCACTGGAGATGAAACTGGGCTGAAAGGAGAACCTGAACTAGAATGAATTTGACACCTCTGCATTACAGCTTTTTGGTTTTCTGCAGCAGGACTCCTGTTTTCTTTCCACTGGACCGGGGCCAGGCACATATCCGAGACAGGCACATACCGACGGACACCTCGGGTCGTTTAGCATTCATGCTTGAGATAATTTTCCTTTAGCACCCCCGCTGGAAGCGCTTAAACACTTTCCGCTCAGCAAGACGGTTCCCGTGAACAGCAGGGCCACACCTGCAAAGGGTCGCGTTGTGTTTGGCATCAAGGAGGCTTTGAACGTGGCGATGGCTGCCGAGGAAGTCCCTCGAGAGGTAATTAAGTTCATACGTATGCAGGAGTTTCAGTGAGAGAAGCTGCCGGAACCGCTGAAGTGGCATCAGAACGCTGAAGATGGATTGTTTTGGACAACAACTCTCAGCCCGCGCTCTCATTAATATCCATTATATCTCAGTGTTCTGCGTATTTATGCGACTCCTGCAACATTTAATCTCCTTTTACTCGTTCTAAGGCGACTGGAGCTGAGTCAACTGCAGGTTATATTTGTGAATGAATTAT
Organism: Acanthochromis polyacanthus; assembly: GCF_021347895.1. NCBI lineage: Eukaryota > Metazoa > Chordata > Actinopteri > Pomacentridae > Acanthochromis > Acanthochromis polyacanthus. The sequence goes on along the minus strand of NC_067128.1, from coordinate 2,001,491 downwards.
ACAGTGAGGTTTTGCTTTTGGTTGCATAAATACAGAATTTACAGCAAAAGCTTCAGTGGCCCTGAGATCTGAATTCTCTAACTGAAAATAGCATTTCTACAAATCTTTTAACATCCAGAAACATTCTGCTAATCTAAGAGAAATGATTAAAGGCATTAGAGGAGATTTAATTTCCTACGACTTTGAACGTAGCATGCGCACATACAACCTCTCCCTCACCCCCCTCTAACCTCCCCCCTCTTAACATTTACGAAGAAACGCCCCCCTCCAGAAACTTGCGTAGGACTCGTGAAGTTGTCTTTTACGGCTGGGTCCCCCTGGATCTTTATCTGCCATTATGTAAAAAAAGATGAGCAAAACAAGTCGCCAGCTAACTACGAAGCTATACCAAAGCAACACATACAGAAAACACGTAAGTCCAAGGCGTACGTAATCTACGTAACTAGGCCTGAGCCGGAAGATTTTTGATTGACAGGAAAGGGAGCAAACCAAACGCCTCGGTCCGAGCGCGTTGATTGGCTGATGTTTTTCAGGTTCTGCCATGTCCACAGTTGTTTTTTTTTTTTATTTTTTTAGAAACCATACATACAAGTCCACTAAAGGTCAGTATATAATTTTATGTGAATCAGACAAATTAAACAAACAAAAAAAATCCTCCATAATGCCTTTAAATTGTGATGCTTTAAGCTGTCAGCGGTGGCAACTATTAGATTTAAAGATCATATGTGGGGAAAATGAAGTTTTTACCTCGTTTTGTCATCAATATGTTGTTTTTTTTAGATGCTACATGACATATCATGAGTAAAATACCAACCACCTTCTAATGAGCTAAACAATAATAAAATGAGCTGATTCAGAAATTGTTTTGATTGTGTTCTTTTATTAAGTTGAGATAATCATGACAGATATTTCTTTTTTGGCAATATATCAAATTTTATATGGAAAGTAACAAATCTCTTCCAACTAAGTTCCCCGTTCCAAAAACTCCTCTCCAGGAAGTGTGTTAATTCCAGATCACATGACCTGCTCCACATGATGTCATTTCCTCCTGAAGAAAACACTGGAAGACTCCAAGACTTTCTGACTTATTTCATATAAAGTAATCAACAGGTTTACTACAATATCTGTAGAAATAACTTTGCATTTCAATTTAACTCAACTGTATATGTAATATTTAGAAGAATCTTTCTCTCAAATACCATGTGGTGTTTTGTTCCAGGCGGCCATGTTGGTTTTAGGCCTGAAAACAGCAAAAACATCGACCAATACCTGCCAACTATGTTACAAAAACTTCCGCAATTATATATTGACTCAATAATTGGTTTCATTTGAATTATTTTATATTAAAGCTCCTCACCACCTCTTCTGGTCAGTTGCCGCCACAAATAGAATCTATTTCGGTGGGAATCTTCCCTCCACTCAGCAGATATGCGGCGTGTGGGAACAGAAACCTTCTGACTCCAGCGCTGTATAGAAAGTGATTGATGTCATCGCAGAAAACACACACTGACAAAGCCATGGAGACCCTCCCTGTTCATCCCGCTCTGCTTCAAGGTCGCCACATCGGATGGACAACCTGAGCAAAGCCCACAGAAATGCATCATGTGTGCCTCATAGATAGCATTGATCCGACTGGGTGGTGGGAGTATGACCTTGTGGAGGCGACGTCCTGCTCAGGTGAGGGATAATTGACTCTCTACCAGGCTGTAACGGCAGCATTTAAAAATCGGGAAAAAGTCAAAGCCGTAAATTTGGGCATTAACGAGACACACCTGGCCGAGTCACGTGTCGATGTGCTGCTGCCTTTAAGTGGAATTGAGGTCTCCAGGGGATCCGCCGTTGGACGCGCTGCAGTAACGGAGCGAGGCGGCGGCTCATTATCTACGCCCAGACAGCGTTCCTCCCCGCTGCTCGCCCCCACTGACCACGGCTGTTTGTCTGTCACCCTCACCGTCTGCCTCATATCTCGTCCGTTCAGCCGCCTCGCCGATCCGACTCCCTCCTCCCCCATCAGGCTGTCTGGGGAAAGAGGGCTGTCGGGGGGGTAGAGAGGGGTAGCTCTCCATCCCAGCGAGATATATCACACTTTAAGTGGCATTTTAGCATGATACTTGATCAGCCAAATATCATTATGAGCTTTTCATGTCATCCATAATTCACCTGCGGGGGAGTGGGCTAAGAATAGCCGAGGCTTTCTGTGCTTACGGCAGCAGAGAGACGACACGATGAGGATATGAAACGGGCACCGAGCTGCACTATATTGTTCATTATACAAAGACAGCCTGCAGGTCATGTTTCCCCCTTTTTAAATAGAACTAAGCAGAGAACGCCTGATCTGAAGCCATCTCTGCCCTCCTTCCTGTCTCATTGTGTCATTCTTTGGCCGCATCGCTCAGGAAACAAACAATTAGACAGATACAGATGAGTCACATTCGTTTTGTGTATCGTGACATTGTTCTGTCCTTCCCCTTTGGCCGCTCGCTCGCTTCTGCCAAATTCATATCTCATGCACACATGCTTCTGCAGGATGTGACTTTTGTGAACTCAGGAGTCTGCAGAGAGGCTCTTTGTCTACAGCAGGAGTCAAACTCATCTTAGTTTAGGTTCACATTCAGTCCAGTTTGATCTGAAGTGAAACGGACCAGTAAAATCACAGCATAATGACCTATAAATAATCACAACTCCTGATGGTTCCTTTGTTTTAGTGCAAAAAAGTTCATTCTGAAAGTGTTCACATTTAAGGAATTATCTTTTTACAAAACTTTATGAACAACCTGAAATTCCTGAAGAAAAATAAGTTCAGTTTCATCAACATTCATCCTCAGTTTATCATTTCCACATTACAACTTCCAGATCACAGAGTGTCTACAAAGGAACAAAACATTTAGTCACTTGGAACTGAACCACAGAGGATTTTACTTTATGATCAAAAATTACACAAGTGAGTCAAAAAAAGATAAAAATCAACAAAAACAAAACAAAATATTACCAAAATGAGACACAAAATGCCAAAAAAAAATGAGACAAACAAGAGAAAAAATTAGACGATATGTTTCAAAGCAACAAAAAATACACAACACAAGTGAGACAAAAAAACACGACAAAAATGACATAGAACAGCGATTAAAGTGAAACACAAAATGACAAAAATAAGAAAAAAAAGACAAGCGAGACAAAAGGAAACACACAATGATAAAACGAGAAACAAAACGACAAAAACATGAGACCGACAGAAGTCAGAAAAACATGACAATGTTACAAAAATGAGACACAAAATGACAACAGAACGATGAGCAATCTAGTATTTTACTTCATGATCAAAACAACCTGTCCTCGTCTACAAATTATTTTAAATTTATAGTTTTACTAATTTACAATCTGCAGTTAATGTCTTCTCTGTAATTTTTACACTTTGAGGGCCGGATTGGACCCTCTGGAGGACCACTTTTGGCCCATTGGCCTCATGTTGGACACCCCTGGTCTACCTACTTCATCAGCAGCCACGTCTAGATCCATGAGGACATGCGATGAGACGAGGAGAGACAGCTCCGTTCAGCTGCTGTCCTCTCAGACGCTGCCTTCATGGACGGATCTTAGCGTGGATCTGTTTGGACGACTCGTCAGTCTAAACATGACTCGTCAGTCTAAACATGACACATCGCTCTGCTTCATGTCTGACAGCAGATCTCAGACTTGCCACTGGCAGAGAAATCAAACTCCAAAAAGTCTTTGGCCTTTTTTCTGTTTCTGCCGGCGGGCACACGCTATTCTGCAAAGCTGACATTTGACCTGAATAAAAATGCATATCTGGTCTGAGGAGTCGCTCTGTCATCATCCTGCAATGTCTGAATCAGTGCAGAAAAGGCCATCGACTAACCACACTCCTCTCCCAGTGCAATTCTCACATTCCTGCAGCCGAGCAGAGAAAGTGTCAGATTGTTCCCGTGTAAATAGGGCCCGTCTCTCCGCTCTGCTGCAGAATACTGAATAAAATAGTGGAGAACGGTTCTGAGAGAAAGTTAGACAGAAGGGGCTGAGAGTCACCCAGTCAGTGCTTAATTCATGCATACCAGCGACATAATGTGACAGTAATGCAATTTGTTCTGGGCCAAAAGCCCAGTCGCACTTATCTACCAGTTACAGGCTTGATTTGTCTTCTTAGCCGTCCTCTCAGGCCGCCGTGCATTAAGGAGTCCCTCGTACGCTCCTCACCGGGTTGGAGGATGGCGCCCTTATTAGATGTGACTGCATGATAATGAAAGTGCGTAATGCAATGTCAGAGCGGTTGACACAACACAAAAGGCTAAGGCTGGTGAAATTCCTAATCAGCTCAAAATGTCACAAGGCTCACCTTGGGTCTGAATCACAGCCGCCGGACAGATTAGTTCTCCACATCGATGTCAACCTCAAGGATGCTTCTCGTCTGTGCTCTGTCTCAGAGAGTCTCTCCCACTCTTGACTTACTCCCCTCTTTCTCCTGCTGTCACTAGAGCTGCTAAGACGATGAGGGACATGGAGTAGCTGATATAGTCGGCCTTTGTCAGGGAATATTGATTTCAATTTTGAGAAACAAAATCGTGCACTCTCAACAGCACATTTTCCTCCTGACCGTCTGCTAAACCCTGCCCTACTTCCTGCTGCTGCTTTCTGCATGGCACTTAATGCAGTTTACAATAATAACATTGGCAATTTTACAACTGTAGCTTCATGTTTCTGGCCTCTAACGTGATGGTCAAGGTTTCGTTTGAACACTGGAGACAGAACTTGGATGTTCTCTTGGATGTCCGACGCTTGATTTTCTCCATTCCCACGGATTTCTAAGCACTTTTCCCACAAATATCTTAACTGATGTAAAAGAAAACACATCATTGAGGCGTGGAGAAAAAGAAAAACACATTTAAGTACTGGTCATATCCGATGACAGCTTATGTGTTTAACCAACAAAATGCTGTCACACAAATACATTACTGATTTACATTACCGTTTTTGTTCTCAAGACTGGTAGAAAACAGAACAAACCTGCTCAGTTGTGTCTCCATAAACTCATGTAGTTAGATTATAGCATTACAGTAAAGCTCTTTACAGCTGCAGTTGGGCAATGTACTTATTAGCCCGGCATGCTAACGGTGACGGTTAGCGCCATAGCGTATAAACACAGTGATTAATCCAAAGCAGCAGCTAATGTGATGAATAAAGAAGTGGAGAACCAGTGTTTCTGTAATGCAGCGAGAACTTTCTCTCTGTTCCGTGGTTGAAAGCTCCCAGAGGAACCGGTGCTGTAAGAGATGTAAGCAATCTGCCATAGTTCAACATCGCTTCTTTTGTACTACAAACATGTTTCTTCTTGTCATACAGAGTTTGCCTTAGGGATGGAACTCCGCTACCCTCCACTTCCTGCCTCCACAATGAGAACCCCTGCGGAGAAGACTTTCATCAAGAGCTAATATTAGATCTCCTTGACAATCACGCTGAAGTAATAACCAGACGATTCGCCGCGAACGCTTCGGAGTCCGCTCTGGACTTCTCAAACGCAGCAGAAGATCATGTTAGCGCAGCGGCAGAGCGTGGTCCATTTGTTGTTTGTGGCCCTCAGACCCGGTTCACCCCACAGCCTCGACACAACGCCGCATCACACCTCATTAAGCACCAAATCTGGATCTGGCTGCATGTTTGGCTACACTCTGCAGCAGCGTCTTGGCCTGCCCACTACTCGGTGCGGAGGTAATTTCAGGGTAAGAGTCAGGACGGCATGTTTTTTTTAGCGGATGAAGCAGCGCTGGTGCTCCGGCTTTTCAAAGGCTGGGAGGTTATTTTAGTTCCAAACGATCACAGAGGAAAGATGGTCCAAAGAAAACCATATCCTAATATCCAGTATTCAGAGTAGAACTTTCCTTTAATCCTCTGCGAAGGCGCTGAAGATGGATATAGTAATGATAGATATCTGATAACACTGTGTAAGTGTATCATAAGAAAATGTTGTACAGTTTACTGATCGCACACAAAACGATTCAGATCAGATGGATGTAAAGACCACAGAACCTCCAGGATTGCTCTGATTAGCATCACTGTGGTGAGTTTCCTACACTCAAAGAAAATATAGAAGAAACTGTGGAAAACTGTGAATGAATTAATTTTAGAGTTCGTGGGATTTTTGTGTGCTTGGCATCGTTATAAGCATCTGTATATCCATATAAAACTACTACTATGTCCACAAGTTACTCTGGATGTGAAAAAACTACTATAAAGATGTGAAATTACAACACAGACACAAACCAGCTCAACAACTATTAAAAATGATGAGAGTAACACACAGAGCAACAATACAGAGATAAGAAGTGACAACAAAAGACACAAAACGGCAACAAAGAGATAAGAAATAACAACAAAAAGATACAAAACAACAGAGATAAGAAAAAACGACAAAAAACAAAAATACAACAGAGATAAGAAATAACAACAAAAAGATACAAAACAACAAAGAGATAAGAAAAAAACGACAAAACAAATACAACAAAGAGATAAGAAATGACAACAAAAAGACACAAAACAGCAACAAAGAGATAAGAAATGACAACAAAAAGACACAAAACGACAACAGAGATAAGAAATGACAACGAAGACACAAAACAACAGAGATAAGAAATGACAACAAAAAGACACAAAACAGAGATAAGAAATGACAACAAAAAGACAAAACAACAGAGATATGAAATGACAACAAAAAAGACACAAAACAACAGAGATAAGAAATGACAACAAAAAAGACAAAACAACAGCAAAGGGATAAGAAATGACAACAAAAAGACACAAAACAACAACAGAGATAAGAAATGACAACAAAAAGACACAAAACAACAACAGAGATAAGAAATGACAACAAAAAGACACAAAACAGAGATAAGAAATGACAACAAAAAGACAAAACAACAGAGATAAGAAATGACAACAAAAAAGACACAAAACAACAGAGATAAGAAATGACAACAAAAAGACACAAAACAACAACAAAGGGATAAGAAATGACAACAAAAAGACAAAACAACAACAGAGATAAGAAATGACAACAAAAAGACACAAAACAACAACAGAGATAAGAAATGACAACAAAGACACAAAACAACAACAAAGATAAGAAATGACAACAGAGACATAATATAATTACATAGAGATGTGAAATGACAGACACACAAAACAACAAAAATATTCAGAGATGACAAAAGACACGGATATGAAATGTCAACAGACACAAAATATCTACAAACAGATAGAAAATGACAACAAAACCACAAATAATATCTACAACGCAGTGAGATATGGCAACAATGACACAATAACTACAAGATTGTGTAAGACGTTAACAGAGACACAAAACAACTACAAAGAAACTACAGAAAGAACAAAGGAGACCCAGAAAATCATAACAAAAACATGGGAAATGCCAACAAAGACACACAAAACTAAAATACCTCCAAAAAATGTTAAATGAGACACAAACTACAAAGATGTAGAAATAACTATACTGACACAAAACAAATAAAAAGAACAAATGACAACATAGAGATGCAAAACTTAAATGAAAAAGATTAAGAACAACTACAAGGAGATGAGAAAAGACAACACAATGTGAGATATAAACAAAGAAACACAAAACATAAAAGGATGCGAAACAACAAAAAAAACACACAAAACAGCAACAAAGACTTTCATCTGGCGACAAATCAGCACAAAAAGATTCAACAAGATGCTGAAAATGACGACAAAATGCAAATGAGACAGAAATGAAGCAGTTCTAAAGAGATGAAGAACACAACAGACACAACAACCACATAATGTACATTATAAGAGCTGCATCCCTTATGCTGGTCTTTATTTAAGGCTACAATAGCAGATATGTTTTAAATGCATCTGTAAAATAGCTTCACATAAAAACCCTTTTCTTCCTCAGCTACCATCAGTCCCAGTGTCATATAAAGATTATTTCTGTCGCCTTTGTGTGAGCGACAAAAAGCATTTGATGAAGCTGAAAATGTTACATTTTCCACGTCTGAAAAGAACTTTTAACACAATCCTTTAAACCCAGCCCACCTGAGCAGAACAATAGACCAGCCCAGAAACCTGCAAATGTAGCCTCAGTGTTCAGGGAAAAATTAGTTTAAAAAAAAAGAAGCTGTGACATGTTTTCACCAGTCCTGAAATAGATTTTAAAAATGCTAATTTTTTTTGCAGCTGGTGCAGAGCAAGTCTTGGCGCAGGCCTCGCTAACAGAATGTCTGGGATGTAATTGCAGCTCTGCACTGGGAAGCTGTGCAGTCAGGAGCAGAGTCTTAATTCCACACGGCACCGGCCTCGCAGCGTTTCCCCTCCCTGATTGATACCGCTATTGGAGCGGCCTGGTTAGCCAGTGGAAACCACCATAAATTCCAAGCCCACTTTATCGTTAAGCTTAGTAGCCCGGGAAATAAAATTAGCTGTGTCCAATTTTGGAAAGGGCCGCGTAACGCCATAAATAACAATTTACAGTAGGTGATAAATGAACAAAAATGGAATTAAAAAGAGAAATACAGCTCAGCAGCCTTTTTGTATGTGTGGGTTTTTTTCTGTATTTATTGGGTAACTTTTCCACATACGCTCCACTATTGTGTTCTAATAATTAAATTGTTATTGCCTGTGCATTATTCAGGCAATTTGCTTTTGTTGTCAGCACATAAAGCCAGCATGTAAGCACAGTCTTAACTCTGTTACACATGCCAAAGGGCCCATCACAGGGAAATGACTAATGACCAGGGCTTTTTGCAGTGTTTCTCCTCACTATATATATATAGCACAGGCCCCGCGGTTTGTCGAGGGCGAGGATGGCTGTAGCTGTGGCTACAGTGAGGGAGAAACAGCTACTATTCTTAATGTCAAATAAACATGTAAGCCTACTTTATCATTTCTGACTGCTCCTTATTGCTAAATCTTGAGCCGGCCGGCTGTGTTCCCCATTCCTCCTCTGAGTCGGAGCTGAAATCCTGCTGAGGCGGGACCGATGCCGAGGCAGAATAAATGACATGTCCTACATCTCCCTGTTTAGGTATGTTTTCACAAAGCCTTTTGTGAGTAACCGAGGCCGAGTGTGGAGCTACGTCTGTCTCCTGGTCTCCTCCTCTCACTCGGCAGCATGTGTTTGTGATTACCGTCCTGCATTCCTCTGCCTTCCTCCCCATGTGGCCGCCGTAGCGTCACGTCTCTCTGCAACTGCTGGCGATGCCGTGGTATCCCGCGAAGCCGCATCGCTGCAGCGTATGATGGAGCTTCCCACGGCTCGTCCCTCTGCGTGTCCATTTGTCTGCCGGAGGACGGTCCATTGTTAACAGATGGTAATGTAATAAGACGACCTGCTGACCCCGAAGTAGCTGCCATGCAACCTCCTCTCAGAGCTGGATGATATGTTAAGTGTGTCCCGGACAGCTTGTCAACAAACACGTAGGGGAAGCCAATAAACGGCGCGTTGCGGTTGTTTTAACCCCAGTAGGGCAAAGCACATTAATCACAGTTAAGGCAGCGATGATGATGAGGTGTTCGGTGGTCGGCTCCAAATAGCTGGTAATTGAGCTGCAGAGCGTCGAGGTGTCTTTGGTTCCGTCCCGAATGCTGGTGGCTGTCTGGCCGCATGGTAGCCAGAGTTTACAGCTGTGGTAGCGGCTCTGTGGGGCCGCACCGCAACACAACTTGTGCTAATTCTCACAATAACAATGCAAATATGGTGCACGTAAAAGGGCAGTTTAGAAGCGGAGGCAGAAAAGCCTTTTCTTGCCAAGTGAGTCCAAACAAGGAATCTGACTTGGTGTAAAGAGAGCAATATCTAGCAACAACAGCAGACAGTACAAGAATAAACCAGCTAGATAGGGAGTGTTTTCTTGAAAGAGAGAGGAGCACCTCTTTGTCACTTCTATGCCCAGATAAATAAATTTTTCTGAGATTTTATTTGACAAATCATCCATGTGAACTGGCATTTAGATGTTTTTTGTCCAGGTAATTCAATAGCCTGAGAAGGTTCTAAATAAGGTAATGTTATCTCGGAGTGCTGGAATAGTAATCTGCGGATGCGTTATAGAAAGAAGTATATCATCTGTGTGTAATGATATTTTGTTAATTGTGTCTTTAGTGGTGTATCCGTGTATCTGAGGGTCAGCTCTAATACTTTGAGCCAATGGTTCAATAGCAAGTGCAAAAATTGTCCCTCTGCACAATTTAAATTGAGAAGAGAAGGTTTGGTCGGTTGGTATTTGAAGGTATCAGTCTTTTTACATTAAGTTGAGTCCACGTTTAACAAGAAGCTTGGATGAGCCCGTGGAAACAAAAATATATTGCAGGGAGTCAACACCATAGTCAGAGAATTTGTACTTATACTAATGTTAATACCACAGCAACAAGTGAACCAATAAAATGACAGAACGCATAAACCATGGAATGGACTTTTACCCAGAACGCCGGGTTCACATCCCATGATTGACGACAGACCTTCAGTCTCAGTCTACAGTTTTGTTTTCGATTTTTATTCACTTTCTGGTTTGGTTTTGGCACCAAAAGACGTGGTTGGGATTCAGAAAATATCATGCTTTGTTAAACACTTTAACATGTTAGCAGTGCGGTTAAGGTTAGGCACCAAAATGACTCGGTTAGAGTTAGAAAAAACTTTATGGTTTGGGTTAAAAATAAGATCCTTTGAGTAAGGCTTGAATCTTCTTCATTTTCTGGGTTACCAGAGTGACGAGGCCCGATGTAAGATATGATCAGCTGGTTGAAGAGCCATTAAATAAATGCCAAAGGTGGGTTGACTAAAAATGGATTTGGGATGCATTATGATCTGGCAGAAAATATGTTTCTGGAAAAAGTGAGAATGCAGGTCAGTTGCTGAGATACTGGAAAAATAATACAATCTTCCTTCTAAACAAACAGTAAGATTCTCCACCTGGTGGTGCAATCAAGTACTACATCTAATTTACAATACACATCAGAACATGTATTGAGACTAATTAAATGCTGCAGTTCCTCCTTGAACTGTGTTCCATGCACAGAAAAAACAAGATCTTTATAAAACATTAGTAAGCCCATTTGGACCTAAAAATAGAGATGAAAAGTAAAGAGGTTCAACTCAGTTTAGGTGACCACAAAGAACTTTATTCATGAGTGTGATCATTTTGCAGCACAAATCTGTACAAAATGTCTAAGGCTACTCTGCAAAATCAGATACTGTTTCCTGTTGCTGGCTTCTGTGAATGGTGACCTGAACATCAAGTTACGATAGCGCCGGAGATGTTATAAAAGTCTTACGGACAGAATGTAACCGACATGACGGCCATCTAGAAATGACAGAAAGAAAGAACGAACTACAAAAAGAAAGATCTGCAGAAAGAACAAACTACAGAAAGAAAGAACGAATGAACTACAAAAAGAAAGAAAGAACAAACTACAAAAAAGAACTGCAGAAAGAACAAACTTCGAAAGAAAGAGAACTACAGAAAGAAAGAAGAACTTCAGGAAGAAAGAAATACAGAAAAAAAGAAAGAAAGGGCAACTAAACGGCTAAAAAATGTACGATATTAACAGTCACAAAATAACTACAAAGAAACTACAGAGAGAAAGAAAGAACTGCAGTAACTATCAACAACATGCCGTCCATCTAGAATAGTCAGGGAGTTATTGTAATAACAGGAGTTATTGTAGTAGTCGTCCATCTTTAGAGGCTCCATCTAGAACATCCACACTAGCAGCTCTGTGAGGTTTCTCTAAAACTACAGCGATGCTCTGAGCTTCATGCATGTACACACACATACAGTACGGTCACCACGACAACCCAAACATGCCGATGATAAGCAGGTCTCATATTTGCCACGTATTAAATTTCACTGCATCCACACTTCATCCAGTAGTTGCTGAGATGTTTAACTGAGGAGTGACTGACAGGCTAACGCTGGTTAGCTGCTGCTAAAAACAGACAGGAATCAGTGGAGAATCCTTGGAGCGTTATTGACCCGTTACATCACTGCGCACACCGCTACCAACACGGTGGGTGCATATTTTCACACTGTAGAATTTAATATCCGATTATTTATATTGAACGGAGGAGTAGGTTACCCTAGTTCATCCAATTCTGATACAACACCCGCGCTGACATTTAGGAGAGCAATTATTTCCAGATCTGTTGTTACCGACTGCGGCTCCGATGCAAATAAGCCGATCAGAATCCCACCGCCGTCCAATATTTAATATTTATTTAATATTTAAGCCGTGCCAACGTGGTGAACCGTGGCGCTCGGTTCAATGGCAGAGGAGGGGGAGGTGTGCACACAAAAACATGCAGATAATATAAAAAAAAAAAAAAAAAAAAAAAAACACAAAACCGACACCTCCCAGGGTGACCCGCTGCTCGAAGCGTTTGGCATTCCAGGCGAGGCCGGACCGCCTTACCAAGCAGAGCAGGTCCTCCACAAGGTCGGCACACGTGGGCGATCGGTTTCACGGTGAATACCAAGTGTAAGAGAGCGTCCAAATCCTGAGAGATGAGACGGGACATTAAAGCTATAGTCCCCAGAGGAAGCAGGAGGAGGAGGACGGCGGGGAAAGAAGAGCACCAAGGGAGGAAGAAAAAGAAAAGAAAAAAACAGGTGGCAGCACTTCAAAGCAGGAGAGTTTTATGAGTTATGGGAGATAATGTGGCTGCTGACTTCTGCAGGGGGTCCCAGCGGTGCCGGGGATCATTCTTTATGGACAGTGGACGCTCTTTTTTCTTCCTTCTGTCTTCCCTTCTCTTTACACGGCGGTAAATAATATGGATTTCCGTGCTGTCTGAGGAGTAGAAATAAAAGTGCTGGAATTATTCCTGCGATGATCTCAGTTCATGTGCCATCATTTTTTCGATAATGAAATCATTTCCTCTTTGCGCTGGCTGAATTAAGTGACCAGCAGCCAAAGCAAATTAAGTGACTCATTTCTCACAAAGGAAATATAACGCCGTCCTTAGCCACATAATTCAATTGCAATATCTATCCATTAAAGCGGCTGTAAGGGGTAATCATTTTCCCTGGATGGTCTCTTATTATTATTATTATTAAGAGACTATTTTAAAGGAGGATTTTTTGAACGGTTTAAATAGATGGACACCCCATAATGTGAGCAAACACAATGATGTGTGCGTTCGACGACATTATGTGTAAGTGAGTGTTTCTTGCTCTAATTTGGAAGTCGGTGATCTTTGAGATATCGCCGATGTTTGACGCAGTGGGTTAGCGATGATTCTTCTCATTAACAGTCTTATTCTCCAAAAAGAGGTTTGAATGGATGGAGTGTAGTCACAGGAGAATAAAGAACATTTATTCAGGAAAGAATTATATGAAATGACAGACACTGTGTGTGTTTAATCTGTAGCTTTATGATAATTGGATATCATTATTCGTTTAGACTTGAACTTATTTTTTTCAAGTTTCATGTAATGTAATAACTTGATACACGATCCACTTTTTATGTTATTAAAATGTGTGATAAGGGTGTAGAATAATCTGCAGCTCAGCGAGGCTTCAATCTACTGGTATCCAGCATGTGTAATAATGACTATGTTCACCATCTATTGCAGGTTTACGTCATGTTGTGGGGGCAGTAAATACCCTCTATCAGTATTATGAATTCCATGGGTTAATATATAATTACGGTACTTTTGTTACATAGCTGACAGGTATCATAGTTGACATTTTAGCCTAAAATCAACATTTCTTTTATATAACCAAACACCACATGGCATTTTTAGAGAAAGATTATTCTAAATATTATATGTGTAAAGTTATTTCTTAAGATATTGTAGTAAACCTGTTGGCTACTTTATAGTAAATAAGTCAGAAAGCCTTGGAGTCTTCAAGTCTTTTCTTCAGGAGGAAATGACATCATGTGGAGCAGGTCATGTGATCTGGAATTAACACACTTCCTGGAGAGGTGTTTTTGGAACGGGGAACTTAGTGGAAAGGGATTTCTAGGACACAGATTTCCATATAAAATGTGATATAATGCCCAAAAAGAAATATCTGTCATGATTATCTCAACCTAATAAAAGAAGACAATCCAAACTATTTCTGAATCAGCTCATTTTATTATTGTTTAGCTCATTAGAAGGTGGTTGGTGTTAAATTCAGATGTTATTGAGTTGATATTTTAGTGATATCCAGTCATTTTTATTAATAAATTATTGTTTCCATAATAAATAGTCATGAATTTGTGAAGACATGATCATAATGAACTTAAAAACATTAGTTTTTTTTTTTTTTACTTTTAATAAAATGTATGCAGATATATCCCATGGATTTCAGAAATCCTTCACTTGTAGAATGACCCGGACAATTTTGAAGTCATTCTGGACAAATTTTCTGTAATTATGGATAATTTTCAAATAATTTTGTACAATTTTCAAGTCATTTTAGACAATTTTCTTGCCATTTTCAACAAATTTTATGTCAGCGTGGATCTTTTCTCATCATTTAGAATCATTTTTGTTTCTTTGCCATAATTTTAAAGTAATGTAAGACTAATTTCATGTCATTCTGGACTAATTGTCCGTAATTATGGATCATTTTCAAGTCATTCCGGATGGGTCAGTGTATAATTGCGAGACTTTTTGTATCATAGTTGACATTTTAGTGATATTCAGTCATTTTTATTAATAAGTGATTGTTTCCATAATAAATAATTATGGAGTTTGTAAAGATATGATCATAGTAAACATTAAAAAAAAAACACATTAGTTTACTTTTAATAAAAATGTATGCAGATGCATCCCATGGACTTCAAAAGTCCCTCAGTCATATATCGACCCAACCTGATCCAACCTTTTCTCCTGAAGCAAATGATTGTGCTCTCTGCAGTGGAAAAGTGCACAGACGAAAACTCAAATGTGCTCAGGCTCATTCTCAGCTCCACTGAGGCTGCACAGGTTGTATTTTTACCTCCTGATTCAATATTGAAAACAGACACCTCGACACTGAATGGAGAAAAATGATGAGGTGAAGTTAGGGACCTAAAACTCTCTAAAAACTTGACTGTTTTTTGAGTTAATATAAAGTAGTCAACAGGTTTACTACAATATGTTTAGAAATAACTTTACATTTTAATTTTACTCCATTGTATACACCCCATGTCAAAAGTTTTGAGACGAGTTCTAATTTATCCAAAGTAGTTCATCTGACTACTCAACAATGGTCGTGAGTATGGGTGGGGGTCGTTGAAATGCACAGATGTCACTGAGCCCTCGTGTGCTAATGGTGGTCATTAGCATGAGTCTGCTGAGTAGTTCTTTTAGGGAGTTTAGAAAGGACCTGATTGTAAATTGGCGAAAGATGATGTCACAGACCACCAACTCCCACCGATACAATGACCATCGTTGAGTAGTCAGTTGAGTTTTGGTATCAGTCGTTGGAATAACAGCCCTGAACACACCTCACAGAGGTTTAAAACCACCACCAGAACTGAAGAAGCCTCTTGGATGAGAGGTGAAACGTCTTCAAGGAAGTTTCTTAAAGTCCCGTGGATTGATTTAAACTACTTTGGATAACCATGACCTGGATGAATGAGAACCTACACAGACATCTTGTTCTAATTTATCTGAATGAGAAAGTGTCTCAAAACCTTTGACAGGGGGTGTATATAATATTTGGAAGAATCTTTCTCTAAAAATGCCATGCTTTGTTCGGTTATAGGCGGCCAAACAAGGAAAAATGTCAACTATGATACAGAAATTCCTGCCATTATATAATAATGACCCTGATGATTATCGGCTAAGAAATGAAGTCATGAGAAGCGTCTCTTCTGTGATTTCTAAACGACTCGTGGATTTATTGATGGTTTATGGACGGTTAGCTTCCATCAGATATCCCGCTGCTTTTGTAAAGAGCTCTGCTTATTGTTCCAGAGGGTGGAGGACATCTGTGTGACTTTGAACTTTTTGCCAAAGTATTTCAAGCATCTCACTGTATTCACAACCTACAAAATATACGTGTCATTCTGTCCTAAAGAAAAGTCAGATCATTCATAATCAGCCTAGTAGCAGCTAAGCCTTAAATCCTGAGTAAACTCTGAATGAATTCTCTGCTGTAGACTCTACCCCTGTCTCTTTATGTATTGAGCTGTTGCTTTGTTGCATTTCTCGTCTTTTACACTTGTTTATATTTTCCTTCACCTCCAAAATGAAAACTCTCCATCGTGCTCGTGCTTTTCTTTTTTTCTAGAAACCCTCTTTGAGCTTTAACTTTGAAGCCTGTTTCTAAGCCTCTCTGAAGGTGCTGTATATATTAAATTCTCTGCTCATATTTGATGCCCTCCTCAAAGGTTGCAAATAATAATAGTCTTTAAATATTTATGGAGGTTAGCCAGCCATTTGTTGCAGTTAGGGGTGAGGAGGAGATATAAACGACGGCGCGCCGAGCACATTTGGTTTTATTCCTTCTTGGGAAGTCTAATTTGTTTTCCACCTCTGCTCATCGCCTGATGATTCAGAATAGATGAGGATAATGGCTGATTAATGGTAATGCTGTTATACACTTTATGGTGTGTTCTAATGGCAGCGGGGGGTTTACTGAGCCTCTGAATCTGTCCTATGACTACATGTGCTTTTTCCCATATGTACAGTGAGTATTTGCTCATTAATCACTGCTTACGCTCCAGTAAAAACCAGACGTCTTCTCTCACAGTAGGTTGTGAGCTTTGAAGGAAACCACAGCACTTATCTCCGAGGGCTTTGCCTCTGTTTCTGTGGGTAACTAACTGTCCAAAGAAATAAAAGCCAGAGGAAATGAACAGGTGTGAAGTACAGAGTTTGTGATCATAGTGCTGTACCTCGCTGTTTTCTTAGATAAAACCTGAAAAGACAAAATGAGTACCATGAGGCTGTAATGAGAGAATAAAGACATCGACAAACTAACACCACGTCCACACTGATCAGCACTCAAACTGGCGTAACAAGGTACTTTCACCCAGATACAGACAATAATAATAATAATAATAAAACTTCAGAAAATGCATTATAAAATAGCATAGAAATGCTTCCCTGCACAGGGGGATTTCTAAAAGCTTTTCAAACTCACAAAATCTCTGGTTTCTGTGCATCAAACGAGGGTATTGAGAAATTATCATGTAACATCTTAATATACACATCCTCATTGGTGCTTCCTGTAATGAATGTGTGACTGAAACAACAATACCAATGCTGGATAAATACAATGTTTTGTAGTTGTTCTTGTTTATATGATGATATTCTGTTGTATGATGGTCGTGTGGACGGATTTCTTTAAATGGAAGGGGGAAAATATCTAGTTAACTACCTGTATGACTACAGACGGACAGATCTGATGATGGTGCTAGATAAAACGATAAATGATCCCCGAGCTTCACAAATGCCATGACAAGTCAGCACCGTATGACATCCATCAAACAGCCGTCAAACATTTCACCGTGAAACTCCAATGTCAACCTGTTGGAGGCGCTATGGGGACATCCAGCTGCCCCCGTAAGTCCTTCAGCAACATCCACTTGGAAACCGGGGGACATTAAAAGCAAACTTCACAGCAGTCCATCCAAGATTAGTCAAGACCTGTCACCAAAAAGCAAAAAGGTTGAGGTGCATGACTATTACACAGAATTTCAGGCCAGTTAATTGAATATTTGCAGACGGACCAATCAACTGACCGACGTATGACCGGATTAAACACCTTTGCAGATGTACACCTGGACAATGCAGACACCACATACACACATTTATTGCTATTATGCTGCTTTCTTGTCAGCTTGGAGTCGAAACATAGTGCAATTGGACCCTTGTAGAATTGGACAGATGAAGAAATCGATGTCTCTTGATCTTTAGTAGACCCTTGAATAGTTATGAATGTCTGCACCAAACTTCCTGGCATCAAACAGTCGGAAATTCATTTAACTTGAAAGAAGATAAGTAAGGGGATCACCAAATCCACTGTGCATTAATCTCAAGAGTCCATCATGCAACATTTCAGTCCCTCTCTGTTCAGGATTTGCACCAACCAACAGACAGACCAGCTGTAACAGAGACATTTCAGCTACATGAGCACTCGCTTCTAACTCTGCACAAGAATCATCAAGATTCTGGAGTTCTGTCAAGTCCCAGTAGGAAGCTGGAACTCATTTACATTGTCGACTCATTACGCTGAATTTTAAGCGGATTTCAAGTCTGTCCTGTGCTGGGCTTCCACAAGACATTGGCTGTCTTTTTTCTGAATCCATTCCAGTGCCCATTTGGCCGTCTGAATGTAAGTGGCTGCCGCCCATCTATGGTTTTTCTGGCATTGGGAAATAAGTTCTCAGAGAAAACTTGTTCATTCGGTTCCACTCATTGTTCCCTCCATACTGACACGTCCCCCAGTCCCTTCTGCTGAAAAGCCCCTCCACAGCATGACGTTGCCACCACCGTGCTTCGCAGTAGGGGTGCTATTAGTCGGGTAATGAGCTGTGCCCAGTTTCCGCCTGATGGAGAGCTTTGTTTTATGGCTCCGAGTTCAGTTTCCATTTCATCAGAACAGTCTCTTCTGCCTTTCGCTCCCCTCAAGAGTCTCTCAAATGCCTTTTTGCCAAGTCGTGACGGCAGCTTTACCTCTGCATCAAGGAGCTTCTCCACTCCAGCGATTCTGCCTCACAGCGTAGATTCCTGAAGTGCTCGCTGTGGTTTTTCCAGCAGTCTCTCTCAGCTCTGTAGTTCTGTCAAACAGCTCCATGGATTCTTGGGTTACCTCCTTGACTGAGGTCTTTCTTGGCTGGCTGCTCAGATTGGATGGACTACCAGGAAGAGTCTGGGTAGTTCTCTGTTTTTCTTTTCCATTTCCAGCGGTGTAATACTGCTGGGTTCCTCTGACAGTCTGACAGTATCGCTCTCAATTTTGTACAGTTTACAGGTTTTCATAATTCTGTCTCCTGACGCTGCTATCATCTCTCAGGGCTTCACGGTGGAATTATATCCTCGTATTGTTTTACGATCACGACCGTTGGGGTTTGTCACGCGTCTTTGGCAGGTAGCTTACTGACAGTAAATTAAATCCATTTTAATTTCCGGTGTGAAGCAACAAAATTTATAATAAAGGAGGGAAAAAAAAATATGTAGGTGGTACTTTTCCTGGCAAGCTTCAGATTCACCACACCTCATAGCAGGAGGTCAGCGCCAGCTCATTCCAAGTTTTATTCCGGTGCCCCATTCAAAGGTGCTGGAAGCTAAAGAACTGCTCTAACTGAAGCTTTTTCAGTAAAGAAATTGCACTCAGAAGTGACCTGGCAGCTTAAAAAAGAAACCAGGCTCCTTCTAAACCTAAAATGCAGGTAAACACGTTTCATTGATGAGCTGCTAAAGTTCAAGGCTCGTCTCACTTCTCTGGTCTGAACCAGAAATGAACCTCAGCGTTCCATCTTAAGTGTGTTTTAATTCCTAAACTGATCATAAGGAGAAAGAAGGAGCACATATAGACAGATACATAGACTCAGATACAAATGTATGTGTCAGTTTTTATTTGTATTTTACATTTTTAGTAGTTTTTCTTCAAACAATATAACATATAAAGACTACACTGTAAAAAATGACTTTTTTTTTTACAAGTTACTGTTATTTTACAGATTTTCCTGCTTTTGTTAAATTACACACAATAGCTAGTAAAACCACAAATTTTTTGAAAAAAAAGAAAACCCTGTAAAAACAACAAAACCAGCCCAACTGTAAATAACATCAAAAATCTGTATTTTTATAAACATTTTTTTCTTTGATAACTTTAGACCATACAATCACACTATTTTCTACTTTATCGAAACCAGCAAAACTGACGTAACGATGGAACGCTGTAAGTGGATAATGTCGTAAACCGAGGACCTGCTGTATACAACCTGTCCTAGATGGTGTTTCTGCATTAAAATCAGTGGAAGGCTGTAACAAAACACTGCACAGATGTTATATGACATCCACACAGATGCTGCTTTACAATGAATCCAGTTTGGCTAAAGTAAGAGTAGAGGAGACGAGCAAAGGAATCGGGAAGCCCAAACTGAGATGTGTTCACGCTGTACGTGTCTCTGCATGTAGCTGCTGCTTGTTTGCGGTTGTCATCGATTGAAAACAGTATAAGAATGGAAAGCACCGTCTCCAGCTGTGAATGATGTTAGACGACTAATTTGCATGACGATAGCTTTGACTCGTGTTTGTGAATCCAGGTGTATATGTTCACTGTACCGAGAGCAGCTGAGGCCGTCCGTGGAGCTGTTCTTACCCTCGTTTCTTTTCCAGTTTCGCCCCTTTCTTTCTTTCTCTCTCTCTCTGGAGGCCTCAAACATGCGCTTCCTTTCTCCCGGAGGAGTGATGAGAATCCAAATTAATTACAAAAAGCAGAAGACCATGAAGACCAAGACCACCAGAAGACATGTGCATATGGCGCCCAATGTGTGTGTGTGTTCACAAGATGTAGGTTTGGGGAGTGTGGTCAAAGCGCTCTTTGACTACTGGAGTATACTTTTCAATTGTATAAGAAAGAGTGTGTGTGTGTGTGTGTGTGTGTGTGTGTGTGTGTGTGTGTGTGTGTGTGTGTGTGTGTGTGTGTGTGTGTGTGTGTGTGTGTGTGTGTGTGTGTGTGTGTGTGTGTGTGTGTGTGTGTGTGTGTGTGTGTGTGTGTGTGTGTGTGTGTCGGGAGCAGTTGGCGAGCTGTGCCAGGTGTGATTTCATTCTCGCAGCAGTCACGGGTCTGTGAGATCGCTTTAGACACAGCTTTTACCACCCACTGGCAGACGACGCTTCACTCCTCCCTCCCAGACTGGCCTCGGTGTCGCTGTGCTGCGTGTCCTCTGCTTCTGTGTGCGCTTATATCGCTTCAGCTTCATCCCCTTCGACCACAACGCGCGTTTTGCATCGGCCTTTATCGCCGAGAAGGATAAAAGTCTTTGTGCACGTGTTTGTGGTGGTCCATTAGCATCGGGGGGGGGCGAACAGAGGGAGGCTCTGGGGCTTTTACGAGGTCAGCTTCCTGCAGCGTGGAGCGGGTAAAGGGAGGTAATAATAGCCCGGTCAAGATTCAATTATTTGCCTGGGGATTAACCTCGTGGGGTCTGTCAGGAAGGTCAGTGGGTGGTTTGGAGGCTCCTGAAACAGAAACCACTCACAAAGCGCCCGTATTATTGTTAAGTCTCCTGATTGTAAAGATCTGAAGGCTGCAGGTCCATCAGACTGCTGGAGGTTTTCTAGTAAACTTACCATGGAGGTCTACAAAAAAAAAAAGTCTTTTGTTGGTTTTCAACAGGGGAGTCAAACTCATCTTAGTTCAGGTTCCACATTCAGTCCAATTTGATCTCAAGTAAAATCAGAGCATAAAAACCAACCAACCAACCAACAGCAACTCCAAATTAAAAAAAAATACAGATCAGTGTTTCTACAAAGGAACAAAACATTCAGTCACAGATATCTGGAACTGAATGATGTAGTGTTTTACTTTTTGGTCAAAATGACAAAATTCAGACAAAAACAAGACAGAATATTACAAAAATGAGACACAAAATGACAAAAGTAAGACTTTCAGTTCTGCAATACTGCAAATCAGCAAAAGGAAAAGCTCTATAATGGTATTCTCCTGATTAATATCTTATTTTATTGAAATTCTTTGATACTGGCTGTGTTATAACGTAAGCTCAAAACTGCAAAAACCCATTGATTAATCATCAACCAATACATTACAGACTAGTTTGTCAATCATTCAATCAGTTTGAATCTAGTTCTTAGATTCCTTAAATGTGAGTATTTTCTGATTTCTTTACTCATCTGTGACAGTAAACTGAATATCTTTGGGTTATGGACAAAGCAAGACATTTGAGGACCTCATCTTTGGAAGCACAGCTCAACATTTTATAGACCAAACAACTAATTGATTAATGGAGAAAATAATCAAGAATGACAGTTAATCATCTGTTGCTAGTTTGTACAAAAGGATAATTCAGATTATTTTGGTCGTTTGAGAGCTGGAAGCATCACCTGGAGAGTGTCTAGTGCTTCCACTGGTGACAGTTTTACAATTTTCTATTCTTTACACTTTGAAAAAAGTTTCGTTAACCCTGGAGAACATTTAAAAGTTCATAATCTCCTTCTCATGTTGCCGGCGTCGTGCCAAAAAGTTACCATCTGCCAAAAACTGAGAGCTGTCCTGTGGGACTGCATGCTGCTGGTGAAGCTAGAATGCCCAGTTTATGCATTTATGTGGGTCAAATGCTCAAAGAAATCACCTCTTCTGCACGTATTCTTCTATATGTGCATTTTACTGGTTGATGTAGCTGGGAAGATCCAATTCAGCTTCTACACTCAACAAAACAGTGTCTGAAATGTTTTTAATGCATGAAAAATGACTATTTAAAGATTATAGCAAATCTGTAAATTCTGTTAATTGCAGTTTAGTTTGTGAATATAAACAAGGATATTAAACACAGCAGAAACATCACAAAGAGTCTTACAGTGTTCCCTGTAATGTAAATGTCGGGCCTGATTAGGCTACAAACTACAAACAGTTCTCTGGTCGCAATTATTTGGTTACAACGAATGTCAAAGTTCCACAAAAACACACTTTTGATATCGCCAGACATAAAGTTGTGTGTACTTTTGCATAAAGAGTGTTTGACCCAGATAAAAGCAGCTGCAGATGTATATAAACTCCTGCCGATGGCAATCAGAACGAAAGCTTTCTGGCACCACACCAGCTCTGTCTCTCGTCTTTTTAACTTCATCGCTGCTTTTCTTGATCTCAGAAATTAAGCCGGCGGCTGCAACTTTATTATTACACTGAGGGAGCAGAATGTTACTGGAAGGATGCTTGTTGGATTCTTGGACTGGATGTGATTGTGGCCTGGTGGAGCAGCTCAGTGGACTTCTGAAAGCGTCCAGGTGTCCGTCCATACGTCCAGTCACAATTAGGGCCGGACGATTAAATCACAGATTACAGCCCTTTTCAAAATAATAATCATTGGCCAGAGTTTTGCCAAAACAACGCCAATATATTCTTAATTTCTCATAAAACAGTAAATGCTGTTAAGTGTCAGAGCTCTGACTCCATTCAATCCTCAGTAACGTACACTAGTTAGCTAAAGCCAGGCAACATTACAGAAGTGGGCGGAGCCAACAGGTAAGTTTATGACGACATTAACAGTGACTCAACATGTCTCCTGTTTCATTTTCACTCTCTTTGCCATGTGTCTGACCAGTGACATGCTTCATTGTGACAGTTCTGCTTTTCATTTACGTTGCTAAAGTTATGCTAACCTAGCATAGCGCTAGCTAACAGCTTAAAAGCCACCAAGTAACTGCAGAAATAAGTGTCCAAAATGTTTGAGAGTTCAGAACGAGCGTTCATCTCTCCGTCAGCTGCTGTTGAGGATCATTTAAGGAGGAGGATGTGAACGCAGAGGGGAGGAGGTTTTTTCAGTAAAATGATAAGCATTACTGTCTGTCTTCAGCAGCATGATGTCCCTCTTAGTTTTACTATCAGAAAATACTACATCACCCCCCAGACTGGGACAGCGTCTCACTGTGTTGTTATGGAGGAACGTTAGTGTTGGACTATTTGTGACCGTTATAGATTTAAAATGCTGTCAGAGATGACATGTTTTACGTCTGAGAAAGGCGTCTCTGGTTTTTATTTTGGTTCATTTGAGTCCTGACTTCATGGCGAAGAAAATAATGGAGCAGACAGAGATGTGACTTAACGTTAAAGGGCATTAGAGGGCTGCGTAAGTAATGTTTTATCAGTGACTTCACCTGTACTATAACCTACCTCTAATTTGTAGCAACAAGAAGTACCAGACCAGATGTATTTCATAGATCACTTATTGACTGACTCTTTTTTAAGGCTACATCATTTCCCAGAGGTTTAATGCTTTGTTGCAGGTTTTTGTTCTTGTAAATTCCTCTCTAATGTAAAGTTAAACAAATAGGAAGAACAAAGTATTGTAAAACAGTAAAATGTTCTGTCTGTAATTCGTATCTTTGAAGTTATTTTATTCATTATATATATATTTTAAATTAATTGACAGATTAATCAGTTATAGGAATTTTTTTCTGCCAAATATCGGAATCCTCATAAAAACCCATACCGGTCAGGCCCTAGTGCTAATAGGTTAAGTAATACTTCCAAACGTGGTTGTCCACATTCTCCAGCTCCTCCTGGGTAATCCTGACGCCTTCCAAAGCAGACCAGATATAATCTCTCCAGCGTGTTCTGGAACTGGGTTGGACCTGCCAGGAAAACCTCGGATGGAAGTCGTCCAGGAGGCATCCCGATCTCGTGTCGGTACCACTTGAATGTTTTCAATCAACAGGAGCGACGTCTCCTTTCTGAGCTCCCAGCAGCTGTCTGTAAAGAGTTCACCCTGGGACCCCATGGAGGAAACTCATTCCAGCCACTGGTGCTCGTTCTTTGGATCGCTCCCCAAAGCTGTCGACCGCAGGTGAGGGTTAGATCGAACGCTAAATGGAAAGCTTTCACTTCCAGCCCCGGTACGACGGCCACATCGCTGCTGACGCTGCACCGATCCACGTCAACCTCCTGCTGCATTTTACCTTCGCTCATGTGGGCCCCGAGATGCTTGAACTCTGGGAAGTCGCTCGCCAAGCCTTCAGGTGCAAACAGCCCCTGAGCTCTCTGAGGGTCGCACACCGACGAAGCAAACATCATCAGCAAAGAGCAGAGAGGCAATGCTGAGGTCCTGCACCTCCAGATCTGGTTCATGAAAATCACAAACGGAATCGGTGACGAGGGCTGGCAGAGGGCAGCTGGGAATGTGTTTGACTTTGTCCCGAGAATATAAATGCAGCTCTGGCTCACTGCAAAACTCAAAATCCTACCAAGTCTGTCTTATTTTTAGTCAAAATGTCTCATCCCAATAGATTTAAGATAAATTCACTTAACAAGTGACATTTCAGCAGATGGAGGGACTTGTTTTAGGACACCGCATCTTAAATATCTCATTAAGTCAAAGTATCTTGAAATGATCTTGTTTTAACCCTCGTGTCGTCCTGCGGGTCATATTGACCTGTTTTAAAGTTTAAAAATGTGGAAAAAGATTCTATATTTTCACAGTGAAAATTTCCACATTTTCAAATTTTGGGGGGAATTTTTTGATCATTTTTTGATGGATATAAAGAAATGCTTAAAACATGTTTCTTTAAGAACATTCGGGTAAAAATAAACCAAAATCCAGTAAATTTTGCTGGATTTTTGTTGATTTTTACCCAAATGTTCTTAAAGAAAATATTAGAACCTTTACTGATATATATGAAATCACTTTAGATATTTTTAGGATTTTTTGGAAGGTTTTTATTCCTTTTTTAAAAAAATATTTACAATTTTTAATTTTTTTAATTTTTATTTCTTGCCAAATTTGGGGATTTTTTTTTTTTTTTTAATATTTTATTTATAGTTTGTTTTCAGTTTAGTAACACACAAAACAACATACAAACAGAACACCCAACAGCTGCCAGTTCAGTAGAAAGAAAAAGTAATAATAGTAATAATAAATAAGATAAAAGTAAGTCTTCACATATAAACATATATAAACACACATGTGGAAATATAAAAAGGGATACAAAGGTTAGTCAGTCCAGGCTATAATCAGGGAAAGCTGGGGTCAGCCAGGAGGCCGGGAGACCCATGTGACTGTAGAGCGAGAGAGGCGTGGGAGGATCATGTCCACGTAAATCAAAGATAAATAGTCAATTCCTGATATGTTCCATGAAAGGGCCCCAGATCTTGTAGAACATAGGCTGGACTCCAGCCAAGTTGTAACGTACTTCCTCAAGGTAGATGCATGAAACCATGTCATTTAACCACCTTATAAAACAAGGGGGTGAGGGTGACTTCCACTCCCGCAATATGACACGTTTTGCAACAACCAGACCAAACGCGAGTGCCTTTTGGAATACTTTTGGAAGAGACAAGGTATGTTCAGAACAGTTAAGAATCACCAATAAACCATCAAGGAGCAGTTGTCTGTTATATACAACACTATAAAAATTAAAAATACTATCCCAAAAAGTCCTAAGCACAGGGCAGGCCCAAAAAAGATGACCAAGGGTCCCATTGGCGGATTTGCATCTATCACAGGTGGGAGATACAGTGGGAAATATGCTATTCAGTTTGGTCTTAGAAAAATGAAGGCGATGAATGACTTTAAATTGGATGAGTTGAAGTCGAGCATTGATGGAGCAATTCTTCACCCTGCTTAAGGCAGCCGACCACAGCTCGTCCGAGATGTCTTCACCGATGTCATTAATCCAAGCCTCTTTAGTATGAGAGGAGGGGGCTTCAGGACGAAAAAGGTCAACAAAATGGGAGATTAAATGTTTTGAAGTTGGGGATTTAGTCAGGAGTACATAGAAGTTATGTTGGCTGGGCATAGATTCAAGTTGATGGAAGGATTGTTTAACATAATCTCTAATTTGGAAGTACCGGAATAAATGGCTGGGTGGGAGATCAAATTTGGCTTGTAGTTGAGTAAATGAAGCAAATTGATTATCAACATAAAGATCTGCAATGATGGATAAGCCCTTATCCGACCAGCATGTAAACACTCCGTCCAGCAAGCCAGGTTTGAAACACAAATTCCAACATATTGGAGCATAGATGGAAAGATCCTTGAGACCCAGCACACACCTAATTTGTTTAAGGATTCTGTATGAGTTACGCAAAACAAAATTATCTTTAAACAGTCTGGTAGACAGATTTAGATTCGAGAATAAAATGGCTGACAAGGAGGCTCCAGTAAGAGACAGGACAGCGCGGGATTCGATCTCAGGCCAGCGGGGACAGAGGGAACTCCCCTGGGAGGACGATGCCACTGTATAATTCCAGAAGACCCAAGCTCTGGCGTTACAGGCCCAGTAATAATGACGAAAGTTTGGTAGGCCGAGGCCGCCATCGGACGTGGGTTTCTGCAAATGCAATTTGGAAATACGAGGTGGCTTGTTGTCCCAGATAAAGGGGATAATGATAGAATCTATCAGCTTAAAAAAAGCAGCTGTAAGAAATATAGGAACATTTTGGAATATATGGAGAAACTTAGGGAGTACTACCATCTTAATAACATTAACGCGACCAATTAGAGAAATGGGGAGGAGTTTCCATTTATCTATCATTATCTTAAGCTTGTCGATCATGACAGTATAATTTAGTTTAAACAGAAGCTTAGGATTCCTAGGAATATTAATCCCCAAATATTTAAAGTGGTCAGTGGTGGTTTTAAAAGGCAAACTGTCAAGAAAACTGGAGTCGAGACCATCGGAGAGGGGCATAAGTATACTTTTATCCCAATTAATAGTAAACCCAGAGAGCCGGCCAAATTTTTGAATGAGGTCCAGAAAAGAGGGGAGGGACGACCTTACATCCGACAAAGTCAGTATCACGTCATCTGCGTACAGGCCAACAGTGCATTCAATTATGCCACACTTTATTCCAGCAATTAAGGGACTGGCTCTGATGGAAATAGCCAGAGGCTCAAGGGCCAGGGCGAAAAGCATAGGGGAGAGGCAGCATCCCTGTCTAGTACCGCGTTGCAACAGAAAAGGGGCAGAGCGATCATGATTAGTCAATACCGAAGATTTAGGAGAGGCATAAAGCATTTTTAGAAGTGACATAAATTTAGGGCCAAAGCCAAATTTTGCGAGAGTAGCAAACATATATCTCCACTCGATCTGGTCGAATGCCTGTTGTGCATCCAAAGAAATAACAACAGAGTTAGGTGGGTTGGTTGTGGACATAATGTTTAGTAAACGCCGGGTGTTGGAGAAAGAGAGTCTATCTGGGATAAAACCCGTTTGATCGGGATGAATCAGTGAGCCAATGTGTTTGTTAAGTCGATTTGTGAGAACTTTTGCGATGATCTTTTGATCACAATTTAGCAAGCTTAAGGGACGATAAGATGAAACGTCAGTGCTATCTCTATCCTTTTTCAAAAGAAGACAGATATGAGCGTCATAAAGGGTATTTGGGAAGATGCCGGATTTTATTGAATGGGTTAACATACGGTATAGAAGAGGGGCAACAGTGTTTATATGGGCTTTGTAGAATTCTATAGCAAACCCATCGGGGCCACAAGCCTTACAGTTAGGGAAGGAGCGAATAGCGATTTTAATTTCCTCTAGTGTGATGTCAGAATCCAGATCACGCCTAGCTGGTTCACTAAGAGATGGAATTTTCAAAGCATGGAGGAAATCTTCGATAGCTGCATCAGTGGCTGTACATTTAGAGGTATACAATTGACTGTAAAATTCAAGGAATCTATCGTTTATTCGTTTGGGCTCGATAATTAGTGCCCCAGTTGTGGCAGTAATTTTATGTATTGCTCTGTCCGCTTGAACACCTTTCAGCTGCCTTGCGAGTAATCTATCCGGTTTGTCACCCAGCTCGAAATGTTTTTGCTTGAGCTTGCGGATGTAGTTCCCAACCTGCTCTCCAAGAATACGATTGTACTCCAATCTAATTGACAGCATCTCATTGAGAGTTTCCCCAGAATTGTCTGCACGGTAAGATTCCTCCAACTGAGACAACTTAGCCTCTACATTAGCCAAACGCGTCTTCCTGGCCCTTTTAGCTGATGCCTGGAAGGAAATAATGTGGCCCCTAAGTACGGCCTTAAAGGACTCCCAAAGGACCGAATCTGAGACAGCACCGTTATCATTAAAAAGAAGGAAATCTTCTATTTTCAATGATATGTACTGACTAAAGGAGTTATCTGAGTTTAGAGAAGGGTTAAATTTCCAATTGTAATGTGGTGGGTTTAAATTAAAATTGATATCAATTGTTAGGGGGGCATGATCCGATATTAAAATACTATGGTATGTTGAGGTAACTGTTTTAGAGATCAATCTGGAGTCAATTAGGAAATAATCAATCCTAGAAAAGGTACCATGCACAGGGGAGAAAAAGGAGTACTGTCTATCGAGAGGGTGCTGGAGCCTCCAAACGTCAGCCAGATTCAGCGAATTTACGAGGTTGTTAAGGACTGGAACAGATTTGAAGGATGGGGCGGTTTTAAGGGAGGACCTGTCCAGCTGAGGATCGAGACAGCAATTAAAATCCCCACCAACTATGATGTTGTAATTGTTGTAATCAGCAAGCAGATCAAGAACTTTGCGGAAAAAATCTGGACAGTCAAAATTAGGGGCATAAATATTAAGTAGGGCAAGTGGTGTTGAATTAATGGATCCAGTGACCAATAAGTATCTCCCACCTGGGTCCGTGACCACAGAGTTAAACAGAAACGGAACAGTTTTGCGGATGAGGATAGCGACCCCTCTGGCTTTTGAGGTAAAGGTAGACTGATACACCTGAGAAACCCATACAGATCTTAAACGTCTCTGTTCAATTGGCTGGATGTGGGTCTCCTGCAAAAAAACAACATCAGATGACAAAGACTTTAGATGAGAAAATACTTTACCCCTTTTGAGGGCCTTCCCAAGACCTCTACAGTTCCAAGTGGCAAACGTAATGTGGCTCATCCCTGATCACAGCAAAATAGAATTCTGTATTCATGCAACTTGCACATAGAGAGTAAGGACTGACATAGGACTGGTAATGAACTGGCAGCAAACACACAGAAACAATAAAACATCCCCCCAAAAAAACACGCCGCAAAAAAGAACAATGCGGCAAATCCTAAATGCTAGCATGGAGGCTGCTGGGTAACAGAGCCTGCAAACTACAGACTAGAGAAAAAAAAACTACTAGTCCATCAGCCCCGTCTGCACCTCCAAAATGCAAAGGTTGTACTAAATTACAAAGTTACAAAAATAACTGCACCAAAATGTGCTTAAGCACGCAAGCACGAGTCTCAAATAGAGAATGAAGTGGTGTATGTAACCAAACAAGGGATAAGGTGGTCTATAGGATAAACAGAAACAAGGCACTCAAATGATAAGGGTTACTGATCCATATTAACTAAACTGAGGCAAAACCACCTGCTTGCGTGCCCCACTTACACTCAAAAATGATGAAAAGTCAAATATTAACAAATTAAGTTCACTTTGAGTGCATGTGATCGTATACAATGTAAACACACGAAGTATTATAAACGTGCTTCTACAGTGTGAAGACTAATGCCACACTCCGATAAATATCAAGAGTCACCTGGTCTCAGTCAGTGTATCAGCAAACCGTTCGGCTTCAGCAGGAGAAGTGAAAGTGCTCATTTTGTTGTTATGTGTTACTTGGAGCTTAGCTGGAAACCGTAGGGAACACTTGGCACCGGCGTCGATCAGACGCTTCCTCACGGTATTAAAAGACTGCCGTTGGGCCACGACCTCGGCGGTGTAGTCGGGAAATATGTAGACTCTCTCTCCGTGGTAGCTTAGTGGAGCCATTTGCCTGCTGAGTCGGAAGATGCTGGTGTGGATGCTGTCGTTGTGGACTCTGGCGATGATGACCCGTGGCCGCTCATTAGCGAGTGGTTTGGACCTCAGGCTGCGGTGGGCTCGATCAATCTTGACGGGTTTTGAGAAGTTGTCATGGCCAAGCAGTTCAGGAATCAAACGTGAGACAAACTCGCTGGGACAAGAGCCCTCCAACCCCTCTTTAACGCCCACAATACGGATGTTAAGCCTGCGAGAGCGGCCCTCCAGGTCGTTCACCTTAGCTTTCAGTAGACTGTTAGCATCCTGCAGCTCCTTGCATGTAGCCTCCAGCGTTGTGATGCGGTTGTCGGCTGACGATAGGGCCCCGTCCACATCATTCAGTCGTTGCTCAGTCTCACGGTGTCCCTTTTGAAGAGCAGAGAGACACGACTCAATAGAGTCGAAGCGTCCCTCCATTGACTTCTTTAAGTCCTCCACAAGCGAGGTAACTTTAGACACCTCGAGGCCCTGTTTTGCAATGGCGGCTAGTATAGCATCGTTGCCCGCGGCTTCCTTGCATGATGGGGAAGGCGTCTTAGATGCTTCGTCTTTCCGTGGCATAATGTAAAACTATAATCGACAGCTTACCAAGCAGCTTACACGTCCAAGAAACAGAAAAAACGTGGAC
This sequence comes from Acanthochromis polyacanthus, assembly GCF_021347895.1. Classification (NCBI taxonomy): domain Eukaryota; kingdom Metazoa; phylum Chordata; class Actinopteri; family Pomacentridae; genus Acanthochromis; species Acanthochromis polyacanthus. Next base: position 1,970,430 of record NC_067128.1, on the reverse strand, counting down.
TGATGCAGTAATAAAATGATAAAATGGAGGTAACAGCACGGAGCTACGGCGAAACACTTCTACTCCATTACAACTCCCAAATTTGGGGATTTTTTAAAAAAAAAATACAACTTTTAAGGGAAACTTTTAAATAATTTTCTTCCTGAAGATTTAGCAAATTCTTATAAACTTGGGGAATTTTTTTGCCGAATTTTTGGATTTTTTAAAGACAAGGCAACAATATTTTCTGGTGACAACAGAAGGGTTAAGACACTTAAGCTTGACAATCCTGGTCAAATATAGCTCATAAAAAGTTTTCCCAGCTAATTTTAAGATCTAAATATCTTATTTGAAGAAGTCTCACCAAGCCATTTTTCATTTGTTCTGTTGGCAGATTTTTTTCACTTATTTCAAGGTAAAAGTTCTTTAAAATAATTTATTTTTCTTGTTTTGAGAGGGGCATTTTTTCCAGTGCTCTGGTTATAAAAGGTGTGAATCTGTGTGTGAACAAGAAAACACTGATAGAAATACACCACCCATGTCAGAATGATCTCACTGTATTCATCCCTAAACGCTACCATGTGCAGCATTTACACAGTAATCCTTTATACGTTTTAGAGTTCAAAATAGGCCCGGGAGCATTAACTGTTGCGTACATTCTGTGCGTTCGCCATCAGCAGCGTTACAGACAGACACACACAGGCTTCCACGCTAACACTTCCACCCTGCTTCCATCAGAGCACAGTGTTTGGAGATGAAAGATGAGACAGAATGTGAACTTCACAAGAGAGGAACACTCATACCATCAGAGGCGGCCAATTGATGTGAGTGAATTAATCATCTGCAACTCGCTATCCAAAATACTTCTGTATGAGCTAATGGAAGCACTCCTCCAGCATGAGGAGACAAATTAACGTGTTGATGAGCAGCGTCCCAGATATTTACGGGCCGATCCACCGCTGCAGGCTGCTGCTGCTGCTGCTGATGCTGTGCTACCTGCCTGTCAGCATCCCGTCATCTGCTCTGCTTCTCCGTCCAGCTTCTGTCTGTCTGTCTGTCTGTCTCCTTCCTCCTCTCTCTTTTCTCGCTCAGTAGAATCTTGGCTGAGAGCGTGAGAGATGAAAAGAAAACAAAATGCCTTTTGATGCAGCAGCGTTGTGTCACGGCTCTGTCAGAGAGCGTTACCCTGAAATCAGCCACGGGGCGTCAAAGCCAAAATTTCCCGACCGTTAATGCACAGGCGTACAGTATGGGCAGAGCTGGGCGAATGGGAACGCAGCAGAATGCACATGTCATCCCTTCCAAGTGCCTTTTTTCATTTCGTTCTCTCTCTCGGCCGTTCTCTTCTCTTCGTGTTCCCTATAGTCGGCACTACAAAGCCGTGTGAATTCAGCCAACAGCGTTTTCAGTTAGGGCTGCTCTGATCGAATAACTGCGAACCGCACGCAATGTTGGATTGTTGGCTGTCGTACTGTTTCATGTTTGACATATTCACAGCGAGGGGAGAGTGATATTACCCTCCTGTTATGCGGCGAATAACGCAGAGACCTTTGAAACTGCCAGGAAGATGAATTTACCTCAGTGCTGTGAGAAACACACCGGCTGTGTAACCTTGTTGAGGACTCGGAGACATTTGAATTTCCTCTCAGAGAAACAGTCCAGCGTTATTTCACCACCTTTGCGTCAAGTAGGTGAAGTCACCTCAGATTTTAAGGTGCAATGCCAGATGTTGACATATATGTAAAGCATTACTCTAGCAGCAATCAATAGCTGTTATATGAAGGCATAGTATTATGATTATGTCTTTAGCTGGGAATGAAGTCCTGCATGTGTGCTGTCATATCAGTATGGATAATGTGTATTATCAGCTGTAGAATAAGATTTATTGTCCTCATCTGGATTATTTTTCAAATTTTAATAATTGAAGGCATCCAGTTTATTTTCATTTGTGTTTATTATCCCCCGCCTCCACAAAGTGGAAAAGGGGGGTATAGGTTTGACCTCCGTCCGTATGTGCGTCTGTCCGACATGAAGGGGACAGCTTTTCTCAGAAACTATCACAGCTAGGATTACGAAATTTAGTGTGTAGCTTCACACCATGGACACTTTGATCAAGTTTGAAAATGAGACCTGTGCGATGATATTTAACAGAGTTATGGCCCTCGATCACTATTTTGGATATAGACTCATAGACATCACATGTGGCGGGGGATATTGATGACCATGTCGTCTTGTTGTCAGCTGGATCGGTCTCAGTACAGTCATTGTCACTCCACTGCCTCCTCTCCAGACGTGTGTCCACTGGATGCGTTTTTCCCACATGTAAATGCATCTGAAAATTGCACGCATGGTGGGCGGTCACCAGCGGGACACAACATGGTCACATGACAGCGCTGGAGCTTCAGCGAGCCAAAAACACTTCAGCGAAAAGTATTTCTGAAAGCATCTGAGGTGAGAAATAAGCTGTGCAGCAGCCGAATCTGTGCTGGTTTTAGATCACCAACGGCTACTTTAGATGTTTGAGGACAGTTTCACGATGCGTTGGATCTCTGCACGCTGCGTCAGATTGCAGCTGGAAATGCACTGTGTGTTGCATTCTGGTCCGGGTGCGGTGCGTTCCGAGCTGTGATCCGGTGTGTTTACCTGCGGCTCATTTGCATAAAGTACAGTGGACTTCTGCTTTATGCAAATTCGAGCGTGTAGATCCGGCGCATCAGAAAACATCCATCAAACGTCTACACTCGCCGTCGTTGACCTAAAAGGAGGACAGATTCAGCTGCTGCACAGCTTATTTCTGGCCTCAAATGTTTTCAGAACTACTTTTCGCTGAATTGTTTCCAAAATAAGAGAGATGACCTCATTGTTTCAGTTGATGCATTTCTTTTGTAAAATAATTTTCATATGAAGAAACATGAAAGCTTTTAGTGCTTAAATATCATTGTTGTCATTTTTTTATGTGCTGCTGGGATTAAACACTGCCCCCCCAGTAAAATTAGTCTTGAACCGCCACTGACACTCTTTCATTATAAACATGGACAGCAGGTGAAAGAAGGAAAATGGGTGTTTAGTTACTTTTGCACAAACTAAAAGTGAACCAAATTATAGTGCAAAATGCAGTTATTATTAAAAAAAAAACAATGTTATTACCACGTTATAGACATAGACTGTATATAAAGATGGACGTAGCATTTGGCTCCAAAAATGAAGCCCATCCGGAAATGTCAACAACTTTCAATATCACGCCGTCTGCTAGGAGCCTTTTCTCCATAGACCCCCATTCATTTTTGGAAAGAATAAAATTTGATAGACTGATTTTCTAAAGCTCAGGATTTTTTCCCGTTAGTTTTCATGGTCAAAATGAGAGATCAGGTGGCCGATCTTAAAATAAATCAATACTGAATTTTAAATAAATCGTTAAAGTTGGTGGAGCCAGGGGGCGTGGCTATACTTGATAGACAGTCTAGTCTGGAATGATTGACGGATCCTTTAGGGCGAGGCTTTCATCAGTCTGGCTTCAGTCTGGCCCCCCCATAGACTGGTCCTGCCCCTAGTTGCTCTCCGGTCCAGTCTGTTTGATGACGCTTTTTACGTCACTGGCTCCAAAAAAATCCAAAATGGCGACCAGGAAGTAGCAAAATCCGGGCTTCATTTTCTCGACGTTGAAACCAACGGGTGACGTCACGGTTAGTTCACGCCTGGTTCTATACAAGAAGCGGCACAGAGAGCAGCATGAAATAAAAACGGTGTATGGATGGAATTCTGCCTCCAGTCTCTGTGTGTCTGTTTCCTCATGAGTTCGCTCCAGTCTGACAAACCAGGGAAACAGAAGCATACAGAGTGGATCAGTAAAATGAAGCAGAAGCAGGTGAAGGTAACTCAGTGTCCTAGCATGGGCTAATAATTGAAGCTGGATCATTTTTGTGCTGGCTCTCATGCACACAAATGAAAGTGAAGAGAGCAGTTTATTTCGGTCTAAAATTCTGGTAATTTACTTTCAAACGCACAAAGCTCCATCATGTACGACACCAGCGCTGCAGGTTGAGGGTATTTTTGTTTCCCCACCAGCGTGTTTGGCATTTAAGCTTGAAAAGTGCTTCAGCGGTTTTGAAAACTCCGACTGTTCAGTCCCGATCTCCGTAGGCTTTTATGCCTGTTTTCCGCTGGATTTCTTTATGGTGCGCAGAAAAGCTCGTTCGCTGAGATGAATGCGGCATGGAAAAAAAACCCACACACACATAAATGGCCGCCAATTATTTTCAACTCCACTTTATCAGGGACCACACTTCAGCTGCACTTGAATGAATGAACTGCTGAGGAGTTGTGCAGCGCGGGCAACAACAAGAGAGCGAGAAGTCAAGCAGCCTGAGGGAAAGAAGAACGGCGGGGTGGAACGAGGAGCTGGAGAGGTTCAGGCTGCTGAGGACCGAGCTGAGTGTGCAGCCCAAAACACAATGTGCTCTTTCTGTTTTTTTTTTAAACCACTGCTGACATTTTTGAGCAGACATCTGGGCACTTCTTTGCTTTTGGGGCCCCCGAAGGCACAAACACAATATTTTAAATATTATGCTCACAAAAAAACGACAGCACTGTTGGCATCGTTTAGCGCTATAAATGTTTTTACGTTCATTTTATTCGGGGTTTGTGGGCATTTTACACCTTATTAGACGGTTTACGGTTAAAAGAAGGCACGGAAGGACAGACAATGAGGAAGAGATGGACACGAAGACATAAATCCTCAGTTAGATAACTTTAATATCCATTTTTTACTCTCTTTGTGGTGTTGCTGTTCTGTTACTGTAAGATTATTTATATTTCTATACAATTAATTAAATTGTATGACCAGTTGACTTGTTTGTTTCATATTTATTGTGTCTCTTTTGGACATGGATCACTTCTTTTGAACAATTTACTGTTTCCTTGCTTTGTTAATTTACAAATAATGACTCATTAAAATCGCAGGAAAGAAAAAAAATACATACAAATGACATCAGTATCAAAAATCTATACTTTCATGAATGTTAATTTGTTCTTTCACATTTCTTTTTTTTTTAAAAGTTGTATTTAAATCAGAAAAATATCATTATTTTATAGATATTTGCTGTTATTTGAAAAAAAATATGCATTTTAAGGGTTGAAAAATGGATAGATTTTAGTTGATTTGTTAAATTACAGATGATATCTCGTAAAATCACAGAAAAAGAATAATATTTGTTCTTTAACAGCATCTGGCTCTAAATTTACATGATGTATGTATTTAAATCTGCTACAAATATGATTTTATGGATATTTTGACTGTTTTTCAAGGTTTTTGAACGTCATTACATTCTTTAGGGCTCAACCGATATTCATTTGCAGTAAAAATGAAAGACCAAAAGACCAAAATCTGAACCGTATTTCTTCCTCCAGGTTTCCTCGAACGATCTACAATCAGTGGGATGAGACTCAAAGGAGAGGCTGGATGATGATGACCACAATAATAGCATCCTGAGGTAAGAATGAGATGGGATGGATCAGAGCTAGCTGGTTAACTTTACATACGTGCATTTAGAATGTCACAACCTGTAGAATTCCTCTGACAAACAAATCATCTGTTAATTTCAGATTTTAAACCATTTTAAATTATTATTATCACTGTTTGTTGTTTTGAAGTGTGGCAGCTTTTGTTGTCTGAGCAGTCACAGGTTAGCTGCTCGAGCAATGGAGATATGATGGAGGAAGAAGCAGTTTTAAGACTTTTTTTGTGGAAAAGTTAATTCTATTTATTAGGGATAAAAGGATTCCTCGAGTAGTTCGATTGCTAAAATTCCTCGAGGCAAAATTCTCTGAATCGAGCCTTCGTTTGTTGTGCCTCTTTGTGCGAGCCGGCTCGACAAAAAGTAAAACGTCAGTCAGAGTTAACGGGTAAGAAGATGGTTTTCAACTTTGTATCAACTCCGACTTTCTGCTTCAAACTCGTCACACAAACGGGAGCGTTTAACGATCACTAGACTCGTTTTCTGCTCTAAATGAGGCGACGGTGTTCAGCTGCTTCAGTCAACAGGTTGTTTTATTGGAGAACAAAGAGGAGCAGAAACATTTATGACGGTAAAAAGGTTATGTATGACAGGAATGCTTGTAGAAAACTGTTTATTTTACTGATCAGTGCAGCTGATTATTGATAACAGACAGCTGCACAATTTATATAATCAAACATGATGTTGTATTGAAGTGAACGTGGGTCTGACACCGACTCAGAATGAAGGAAATCACTTTAGTTTGTGTCCAAATTAGGAATAAAACCCCTGTACTATACTGTACTATACTATACACCCCCTGTCAAAAGTTTTAGGACGCTTTCTCATTCAAATGAATGTGAAAGCGTCCTAAAACTTTTGACAGGGGGTGTATATGTATAACACGTTGCAGATGTTCTTCCGTGTTCCTCCAGGACGGTTATTTCTGTTGCACGGCGCGCTCACTTCCTCTTTTGATGCCGTAACACCAAGCATGGAATCCGATTACTCAATAATCGCCAGAATTAATCAACAGAATACTCGATTACTAAAATAATCGATAGCTGCAGTAGATTTAATAAACAGATCTGAGTTTTTAATGATTAAACCAACGACCGTAGAGAAATTTTGTATTAACTCACATCAACTATAATAATAATGAACAGCAAAAAATGAGCATAACAAATGTGGTTTTAGGTCTGGCAGGTCTGTTCTCTCTAATCACTTCCAGGAGTCACTTTCTTCTATTTAAACGTTCATTTTTGTCGATAATTTAAGCTCATGACCTCAATATTTCTGAATGAAAACCCTCAGAAATCACATTAGCCTGCTGCACGACCAACAGTAATGGCAATATTTTCGTGCTTTGTCGTTGCTTTTTATTCATTATGATGTTATTGAACTTCATTAGATTCACTATTTATATTGACAGAGGAGTTATTTTTCATGTTAAGATGATTTATCTCGAGAAAAAGCAGAGAAAGATTAGCTACAGAGACTCCATTAAACTCATCTATTTTTGAAATGTTTCATTCATTTGGCTTTGATCTCTCCATCTCCTGCTATTACTGCCGTGTTAACTTTGTGGCGGTATAGATTTCTGAGGTTATAGCGAGTTTCCAGCAAATAAAAAGCTGATAAATGCTGCTTTGCCGTCCATGCTTTGGATATTATTCTATTTTCCAATAAGCAGTAACATGCAGATGGTCCCTCGGAGCGTCCACGGCCGTGTGAGTGATGTTTTGATTAAATCTTTAATTGGCCTTGTCTCACAGACGTCATTGATTTGTCCGACAGCACAACGTGAGAGGTGACTTATTTATTTATATCGCCAAATTAATAATGGCTGCTGTCATTTCAAGTTCAAACCTGCGATCCCCGAACACGCCCACGGCTGCTTTTTCAGAGCAGGAAAAAGGAAGGAGCTCTGCTGTGGGACGAGTAAAGAAACCATAACCGGCTCAGCAGAAAGCGAGCCTCTGGGTTGGATGGGAGCTGAGGAGAATCACCGGACAGTCATGAAATCACCCACAGCAGCTTTAGATTAATACGGTGGTGTCAAAGTCATTCTAGTTCAGTAAAATCACCAGTAAAACCAGAACATAATAACCTATAAATACACACAACTCCAGATGTTTCCTTTGTTTTTGTGCAAAAGAGTTCATTCTGAAAATGTTCACATTTAAGGAATTATCTTTTTACAAAGCATCACGAACAACCTGAAATCTCAGAAGAAAAATAAATTCAATTTCAGCAACTTTCATCCTCGGTTTATCATTTCCACATCACAACTTTCACATCAGAGCGTCTGCAAAGGAACACAACATTTAGTCACCTGGAGCTGAACCACAGAGGATTTAACTTCATGATCAAAGCGACAGTAAAACAACATCATATGCAAAACAAAATGTTACAACAACGAAACACAAACGACAAAGTGAGAAACAAATGGACAAAATGAGACAAACGAAACAAAATAAAAAGAGACCAAAAAATAAATGACAAAAATTACACAAAAAATGACACAAACGCCAAAAGCGAGAGACAAAATGACTAAAAAAAGCAGACAAATGCCACAAGCATTACAAAAACCCCACAAAACAACGCAAACGATACACAAAACAATAAATAACATGAAAACCAAAATGACAAAAAAAGACAAAAACCACAAGCGAGATAAAAAAGAAACACGCAACGGCAAAGACACGAGACAAACGACAAAAATCAGACAAAAAAAATCCAAAAACCAACAAAAAGAAGACAATTTTACAAAAATTAGACACAAAACTTTATCAAAAAAGTTATGGTCTAGAAATGATTTTAAATGTATAGTTTTACTAATTTATAATCTGCAGTTAATGTCTTCTCTGTAATTTTTCCACTTTGAGGGCCGGATTGGACCCTCTGGAGGACCACTTTTGGACCACGGGCCTCATGTTGGACACCCTTGCCATAGGCGTTATTTATGGAGCTGGAGCTGTAACAGTTTCCACTTTTCTAGGAAGCTTTTGGAGTGAGTCTGTGGGAATTTTGGTCTGTTCATTGAGCAGAGCATTTATGAGGTCAGGCAGTGATGTTGGAGCAGAAGGCCTGGCTCACAACCTCCACTCCTGTTTGATGGGGTTGAGGTCAGGACTCCAGTTCTTCCACACCAGGCTCACCAAACCGTGCTTTTATAGACCTTGCTTTGTGCGCTGGGAACAGAAACGGGCCTTTCTTGTTCCCACAAAGTTGGAAGCGTAGAATTGTCCAAAATTTCTTGGGATTAAGATTTAGTTTGACTGTAATGAAGGGACCAGCCCCTAAAATAAAACCCTGTACATCATCATCCCTCCTCCAGGAAACTTTGTCGTCCTCCCAGCATCCAAGACGTTTCCACTGCTTCAGAGTTCAGCGTGACTTTCTTTACACCGCTACATCCGACGCTTGGCTTTGTGCTTGCTGATGTAAAGCTTGAATGCAGCTGCTTGGCCATTGAAACTCATCCATAAAGCTCCCAGTGCACAGTTTCTGTGCTGTTTTTAATGTTTGGAACTCTGTACTTCCAGAGCTAACAGAGCAATTACTGTTTTTATGTATGACCGTGGGCTGTGACCTCGTAGCTGAGTTGCTGTTGTTCCTTAACACTTTCACTTTCCAATGAAACCACTTAGAGATGAGCCTGGTAAACATCCAGCAGGAAGAAGATTTCATGAGCAGACTTATCCGTGACAGCACTGAGTTCTTTAGATTCTTTCACAAATGGAGGCTGCATGGCTGGATTTCATAAACCTGTGGCAATGAGTCTGAATGAATCACCTGAAGTAAGAAGCGTATCCCCAAACATGTTTCCATATAGTGTCTAAAGCATGTCATAATTTACTGGAAATGTAATAAAATTTGCTCTTGATGAAAAATGGAACAAAAGCCAATCATTTGGTAACTTGGCTGATGGTGTAAGACAGTTTTGAACAGTAATATAGAAAAATATCTTTCAGGCGAGTCTTTTTACCTCCGCCAAGGAGGTCATGCGATCGGGTGCGTTTATTTATTTGTCTGTCTGTCTTGTGTGTCTGTGGACAGGATTTCTCCGAAACGACTTGTCGGATCTTCATGAAATTTTCACCAGAGGTGGATCTTGGCCCAGGGAAGACTCCATTCAAATTTTGTGTTGATCCAGATAAGGATCTGGATTCTGGATCCGGATTTAGATTTTCCAACTTTACCATCCACATCTTCCCTTGGCGGAGGTCAGAAATCTCGGATTGCTCTTGTTTTTATATTAAAATACTTTTCATGAGTTTTGTAATGCCAGCCATGTCCTGAATCAGAGTCTGCATCCTTGGAAGGAATGAGCCATTACATCCTTCAAAGTTTGGGTCTTTTCAAGGACGCCAAAGCTGCATCTGAGTGTTTGTCAAATGAGACAATCTAGCCTACAATGGACTTCTTGATTGCGTTGTCTGGTCTCGTAACATCGAACCTGTTGCCTAGCAACCCTAATTTTTTATCCTGAGGATAAGAATAAGATGGCATTGTAATTTTACCTAATTTGTAAAACTTAATTAGATTCTGAAATTGTATTTTTGTGTTGAATATTTTTATATCCTTGAATAACTTGAGGTGCTTTTACTGTAACAGTCTGAAAAACAACAAATGTTCACAGCTTGTTCAAATTTCTTAACATTAACACCAATATTAACTTAAAATATTATAAAATTACAATCCAGCCTCTGAGGTCAGCTGGATGTAACAAAATCACCAGATGTTATTGGTTCAGGTAAAGGGATTTATTGCTCAGGAGCAAATTCAACATAGAAGTGATTAGGGCTGGGCGATAAATCGAATTAATTCGATTAATTTGCATTTTTAAAACCTGACGATTTGAAAATTCGCCAAATCGTAAAATCGAGGCCAGCTTAAATATACAACAATACAGATTCTTCTTCTGCCTTTCACGACTTGTGCACTGGAGTTTGCTTCCGCCTCTCATCTCCTTCCACCAAAACACTCACACCCCCGTCATGGCGGACAGAACAGCAGACGAAGAGTTGGTCGCGAGAAAAGGGCCTGATGTTACATCGATTATATGGAAGTGGTTCGGCTTTGAAAAGACTGACACAGAGCAAACTACTGTCATGTGCAAGGTTTGCAAAAGTACTGTGAAAACGAAGAGTAGCAGCACAACTAACCTCTTTCAGCACCTCCAGCAGAGGCATCCTAAAGAATGGGAAGAGTGCTGACAGCTACGGGAGTGCGGCATGGCTAGCACTAGCCATAGCAAACAGACAGCAAAGAAACAACAAAAATCGATTAAAATCGTAATCGTCCAAGATGACTAAAAAAATCGAGATTTTATTTTTTGGCCATGTTGCCCAGCCTTAGAAGTGGTCAAACAAAGCAAAACAAGGCTGGTGGGAACCAAACAAACCAAACAAGGGCTAACAGAGTATCTAACCTAGCTAACCTACTCCCGAGCCAAACCGAATCACAATGGCAACACCCACCACAAACAGAAACGAACACTACCAGTGCACAGAACTAACTAAACAAAACTGGTGCCTCTGAACACACACATTTAATGCACAATATGCAAGGACTAACGTCACGAATTGCTTCTCCCTGAATGTGGTGCACTGCTAACAGGAGCTTCAGTTTCCACTAAGACCACCAACAGAAGCTCTAAATGCCCGTAGTCACCCCTCAGTGGCTCTTTTGATAATTTATTATCTTATTTTGGTTTTTATTAGTTAATATTAGGCCTTATTTCTGTCTTTTCTAGCATTCTAAGGCTACTTGTTTGCGTCTTTAATGCATATATTTGCCCTGGTTACCGATGTTCTTGCTGTCTATCACAACATTGGCAGAAATGACGCCATTACCTGTTTGTAAGGAACCGTAATGAGATAAATAGCCTGCTTTCATTTGTTTGACATTATTGGAGATGCCTGTGTTTTTTAGTTTTACACTTGTTCAGCAGCTGGAGAACAACAGCTAGTAATCTGACATGATTGAAAACACACTCAGCATCATCCTAACTGTGTCTAAATATGATGACTTCGGCTCCTGTCATTTGCTCCCTGTTTGATGCTAATATTTCCTTTATTTTCCGTTGGATTGTGGATATGTTGGTGCACCGCCTCCGTCAGCTGACATTACTGGCAGGGATGCTGCTTTTTACCAGACACTGTGTGACTGCAGCTGCTCGAGAAGCTGAATTCATTTGTGGAGGACTTTGCCAATGAGGAGCTTCTAAATGATGTTACTGCACCGCTAAATATCCATCTATGTTACAGTGGATGCAGAGGCAGCGTTTTGTTCTGGATGGATGAAGTGCACCAGAGTGGAGGAAGAACAAAAACCAGAGCTCACTTCCAGAATCTGTGGTTAGAATCAGGCAACAAAAGGGTTTCTGTTCGGATACGGAGAAGTTATGATGCATGGCCGCCTACAACCAAACACCACATGGCGTTTTAGAGGAGGATTCTTCTAAGTATTATAGATACAACTGAGTAAAATGTAAAGTTATTTCTATAGATATAGTAGTAAACCTGTTGACTGATTTATGTTAAAAAACATGAACATAATTTTTTTTTTCTTTTTTGCTTTAAGTGAAAATGTATGCAAGATATATCCCGTGGACTTCAGAAGTCCTTGAATTATATATTGACCTGGACAATATTCTTGTCATTTTGGATCATTTTTCAAGTCATTTCAGACAAATTTCATGTCATCCTGGACTAATTTTCTGTAATTATGGATCATTTTCGAGTCATTTTGGACTTTTCTTTATTTTGGACAATGTTTTAGTGATTTTGTACAATTTTCTTGTCATTTTCAACAAGTTTTCTGTCAGCTTGGATCTTTTCTCGTCATTTTGGATCATTTTGTGTCTTTGCGATAATTTTCAAGTCATTTCGGACAAATTTCATGTCATTCTGGACTAATTTTCTCTAATTATGGATCATTTTCAAGTAATTTTAGACAATTTTTGAGTCATTTTGGAGTTTTTTGATATTTGGACAATGTTTTAGTGATTTTGTACAATTTTCTTGTCATTTTCAACAAGTTTTCTGTCGGCTTAGATCTTTTCTCGTCATTTTAGATTATTTTGTGTCTTTGGGATATTTTTCAAGTCATTTAGGACCAATTTCATGTCATTTAGGACTAATTTTCTATAGTTATGGATCATTTTCAAGTTATTTTGGACAATTTTCGAGTCATTTTGGACTTTTTTTCATATTTTGGACAATGTTTTAGTGATTTTGGGCGATTTTCTTGTCATTTTCAACAAGTTTTCTGTCAGCTTGGATCTTTTCTTATCATTTTAGATCATTTTGTGTCTTTGGGATAATTTTCAAGTCATTTCGGACAAATTTCACGTCATTCTGGACTAATTTTCCATAATTATGGATCATTTTCAAGTAATTTTGGAGAAATTTCAACTCATTTTGGACAAGTTTTGAGTCATTTTGGACGATTTTCACGAATGGCACCTGATGGTTGGAGATGAAACTCGTAACCAAACTTTGCGTCTTTATTTTCTGCTTTCATGGAGGTTTATATCCGAAGCATTTAAGTGAAACTATCAAACATTTCTTCTTGCTATCATGAAGTGTCGGAGCATAATTACGCTGAGTTGTAGCTACACACAGTAACTGTAAGGACTGAAGCTCCAGCCATCTTTACTGTACTTTTATTATTACTATCTCCTGTGTTCAGGCAGCCTGGCAGCAGAGCAGTCCAACGCTTTGGATCCTGTCGTACGAAATCTACAGCTGGCAGTATTGTCACATCCATTAAATGTCAATCAGACCTTAATACAATCCCCTGCTGTGTCTCTTATTGGCGGTGTATAATTCAGTCTTTAAACTTTTTTTTTTTTTTTTTTTTCCACTGCGAGCCAGAGCCGGAGTTTTCTCAGCGACTCTCGGGTCATGCTACGGGAAGTGTTGGAATAGCGTTGCGAGCGGAGATGCCATTACCGACTCTTTTGCTGCTGTTCTCATTATAAAAGATCAAGTGAAACAGCAGCTGGCTTGCTGCCTCTGGAAAGCTGTGATAATAATTGTGTGTGCGGTTTCAGTGTGTGTGTGTGTGTGTGTGTGTGTGTGTGTGTGTGTGGTTGGGAGAACACTGCATGAGGCTGAGAAAGAGAAGACAGAACCATAAAAAGGGCATTTTACGACTCATGTCAGCGGTGCGGTATCGTTTCACCTAAATGCTTCTCTCCATAAAAAGACAGAGATGTTTTTCAATAGCAGCAGAAGCGGTAAAGTTTTGGATATACTATCCGACCCAGTGACAGATGCATGCCTCTCGGCTTATCCCAGATCATCTCAAGGTCAAAGGGACTTTTCGGCGTAAGGCAATACGCTGCGCAGAGCAGTTCCAGGATCTGTTTAATATGGCGGCGGTATCATGCTGAGTTAGCCTTTAAAGCCGACCGCCGTTACTTTCTCAGAGTGAGTGATGAGAGACCACATTGAAATGCATATGTAGCGCTGAAGTCAGTCTTTCCTGTTATTGCTTCACATACTACATAATATAAATTTCACATAAACAGTCATTATCTCCGCCCAGATAGGTTTCCCTGCCTTTGGAAGCACACGTGAGCCCTGAAGGATGGAAGCTCACCGCAGCTTTCCTCCGCTTCGTACCTCACGCTGCACTTCAACGCCGTCTAAATAAACAAGAAGAAAATAAAGAACGCCCCTTCAATTGATTTTTTTCCCCCCACAAAGAATAGAGGCAGATTGAATTTGTGTCTGTTAAATCTGTTTTTAAGTCAACAGGTTCTCATGTTAAGTTGCAGAACTCCTGCATAAGCCATTCTGAAAATAAACACCCAGAAAGCGATAGGCCTGTTTATTCTAACATTATTTCTCAATAGGAGTCCAGTCAGAGCAGAAATGCAGGTTTTTACTTGAGAGGAGAGATTCAACATTCCAGGAAACAGTCTCAGGAGATGGATAGCGGTCTTATGTCCGTGTGTTAAATATGAAGCCAGAAGTTATCCAGCTCAGACTACAGGAGTTTTAAAGTCCTAAAAGATTCTGAAATCGTATTGCATCACACACAAGAGGAGCACAGATATTCTTCTGTTAAATCTCAAATATGCACACAGTAGTGATGGGCGATACCACACTTTTAAGATCTGAGACGATACCGATTTCTGCTAGGTTCTTATCGGTGATTTTTTTCTCAACCACAATATTAATATCCTTAAAAACAAATCAAATATTTTAATGCACCTAGTTCAATATATAAAAGTCAGACAAATAGTTAACATAAATATAAATTAAATAAAACAACATTTGACCTTTCTTCATTACCAACAAAATGATCCTGACAGAAATGCAAATCAATTCATTTACCATCCATACATAAATATGAATAAATAAAATTGTAAAAAGATCAAAAAAGTGCAGATTTCAACTCCAACTTTGTCAAACTAACCATACCTTTGGAGTAAGTTCCCTAAAAATATCTGGAGTTGACACATGCACTTTAGTAATCAATTAGTAATCAGTACTTTAATGGTGTCGTCAATCCAAATCCAAAACAGATGTCGTACAGGTGTCAATATATCGATACTATCCACCCATCACTAACACACAACACACACACACACAATATTATTCAGATCCCGAGGGAACAAACGGGGAGCGGAGCAGAACCTCGTGATCTGATGGGGAAACAGGAAATGAAATGGAGAATGGTAGGGCAACAGCTTAACCTGATGCTAAAAACACTTTGTAGTGGAAAATAAACAAAAGCTAAGAGCTAGCAAGAAGTGGGGGTGAGATTGTTTTAGTATCTGTAGCTAACATCAGCTTCAAGGGCTAGAAGGTTTAGTTCTGCTTGGCGGCAGTGTCTGAAGCTCTAACCATCTGCTGCTTCTGGTTCTTCTGTAACAAGAAAAACACTGAGAGAGCACAGTACTCCACCAAGACCGAATCACATGACCTAAATATTCTAACAGACTGATATTGTTGTTGACGTTGAGGTTTCGGTGTGTATTGTTAAGTTCCAGATTTACCTAATGTCAGTGAACGTGTCATGTTTAGTTAGCTCACCTCTGATTGGCTGAAAGTTCAGCAGCAGAGAGAGCTGGGAATGGCGGCTAATTCTGGAGCTAAGTTATGGGGTTTTTCTAGTTATGTAGCAGGTATTGATATGAATTTTAGAGGAAAGAAAACTGGAGGATGTGCAGAGAAACAACAGGATTGTTCAACTGTTGATGTCTACTGAAGCTCCTACGATCACCATGACCACCATGACTGAGGATCTCCTCAGACAAGAGGATTGTTCTGATGAGGATGAAATTACGGGACTCAAACACCGCCACAATTTAATCAGTTGTTGTCATTTCTAGGGCTGGACCCAAATATCCATTTCGGTTGCGATGGTGGTATCTGAATATTTATTTTGAGATCCAAATATTCGCATCACACCCCCAATATGAACTAATATCCAAGATCCCAAACCAGATTTCTCTAAAATTGTCCCAAAACTCCAGCATTTTGAGCCCAGCCTGAGCTAAGCAAAACTACTGGAAACAAGAAGCAGCTGCTAACTTGACCATTAGTTCTAAAATACAACAACCAGGATCTCCAAAACCCTCGGGTCTGAAGTTTAAGCCAAGAACCTGAAGTTCTTCAACTTAAAGAAATGAAAATTGAGTGCCTGAGATTCCATCTCCTCTAAACATTTACATTTTAAATGCAGAACTCCTGCCAAGAATCCCTAAGATCCCTAAAATGAAGTGCTGCTTAGTGTCAACATTTAATTACAGAAGCTTTTCAGAAACTCCCGTGTGTCCTTTCACATTTAACCTCAGCTTTGTGTACGTATTGTTCTCATGTCTCTTTTCCTGTGCTATTGTGTCTATTTTCTATGTGAGCACCTGCTGCTCACCATTTTACCCGTTTTAAAGCTAAGATGAGCTAGCGGTATCGACTTTTTCATCTAAATGTGATGATTTTCCTGAAGTTCCTCAGTATATCTGTACTTTCAGTTCATTTACACACAATTATTTTGTTCATTGGTGCTTTGAAGTTTGCGAACTTTGCAGGATTCTCTGTGTTTCTGCATAAACCTAGAATGACCTAAAACATCAGTAGATTTTCAGACTTTCCTCAATAAATAATTGACTGAGTCTAATATTTTTATCTCAGTTGTTTAATATGGCTCTCTTTTTCTACTTTTAGGACTTCAGTGAAAATTTAATGACACTTGAAGTCATATTTATGCAGAAATATAGAAACTTCTAAAGGGTTGCAGTTAATGCTGGTTCATATTCACATAGTTTAGTTATAATCTTCATATGAAGACAAATTTAGCTCTAAATTGGATCATTAAAATAGTCAATAAGCAGCTGTTGTGTGGAGGAACTTTCTTTAATCTGGTTTATTGTTGGCCTTTGGAGGTCGCAGATATTTGTGTAAAGAGCTAAACCAGAATAAAGCCAAAACCTGGACAGCATCCAGTAACCAGGTCACCACATGTGCTATTGACTTCGTCTTTACAGGCAATGAGGAGGTGGGTTTACAATGAAGCCCTGCCAATACTCTCTTTCCCATTTGACATTTGCTGGCATCGGTGACTCGGTCTTTGTTGGTGTGGCTCTGAACGAGATCATTGTGGATTTGAAATGAAACACTTGACTCTAGAGGCTGAAGTTCTCACTCCCAGCTTTGATTTGAAGTTTCTTGAATGTGTTGGATTGGAGTCAGGTGACTGACTTGGCAAGGCAAGAACGTTCTACTGTTTGACCCTCAGAACCTTCAGTTTAAGTACGTTTGGATCAACGCTCCACCCAGTAATGATGTGAACAACCTCAGACACCCTTAAAGTCAAGCAAGTCAGCACTTAACACCTCGCTGCCATTCTTTCAGTTCCTGTCCAATGTGCTAGAGTCAAAACAATAAAAAAAACAGGCATATTGCAAACCACTTGTCTTCATCTGTAATATAGTAACTGTTTGCCCTTGAAATATTTATTTTGTGCATTATTAATGTTTTAAACCAGTACATGCATGTAGAATCAGGCTGAAACTAGTAATCATTTCTCTTTTCAGTCAACTTGTTGGTTTTTCATCAATTAGTCAGATAGTTTCTATAGTTTTTACTGGTCTGCTGTGAGGATGTTAGCATTCTGATATTAACATTTCATAGCGATACTGTGGCTAAGAACAGCTTATGGATGTGTTACAGCTGTTGGATACCAGATACTAAGATGATGTCCATTCATTAAATATAAATTCCATGAGCCAAAAAAACAGTGTTGCTTCCACACTCTTTGGTACACGGCGCATTCATCGAGTAAAAGTTGCTTTTTCCAGTCACTGCGAAAGTTTACAAGGAGGAGGTTGAAGTTGTCTCGTGAACTTTGAAGACTTTTTGTTTGTTGTAGTGGAAGTATAAGTTTTCATTTCAGATTGCCACATACATCAGGGTGGATTTAAAGGTATTTTCTCAGCTAATCATTTTTTTTTTTTTTAGTTTCTTGTTCTATAAAATCTTAGAAAACGGTGACATATGTTGGTCAGTGTTGATGACGTGCTCAGATGTTGAGTTTTGTCCAGAACCCAAAGACATAGAAGTAAAGAAAGCAGAAAATATTCACATTTATGATATTGATAAACCTACAGGGTCAGTTACCACTCTTCAGTTCATTGGTCCCTCAGCTCTGCTACGCATATTTTAGCATCTTCCAGCATCTTCCAGCATCCTGTTTTAATTTTGCAACCGACAGCCTTACACTCATTGCTCAAGGGAATGCTGGTTAGAGTTAAATATTTCCTTCAGAAGTCGGTTGAGACCAAAACGGAGCTAAAGACGACTGAATTTTCGACTTAAAACCATCGAGTGGCCGAAAACGTGGCTCCAAATGGATGCTAATGTGGGTTCTGAATGATAAACAGGCAGTGGCTTGCTAATATGTTTGCCGTATTGATTTTACAAGTGGATCATATGTAAATGTTGAGCTTACAGCTTAGGCTGGACCCAAGTGGTTCCACAAAAATCTATTAATACAGTTTTAAAACTGAGTAAGCATGTTTTTTTCCTTCACGGTAGCAGAAAACCAGTGAATCCTTTGTTTCTGTCTGACAACGCTAAACAGCAACAGTGATGGAAATAAAGTATTTTTTAGTCCCATCAAACTTGTCCTCTCTGCATTATCTACAGCACAATAACTGCTCTAATTAACAGGCAAGACCTTGTTGAGCAAATCCTGAGTGTGGAATGGATTTTTTAAGAAGAAATAAGGGTTTTAAGTGTACACTGCTAATCCATGCATTTTTCTGGTTTGTGCCCCCAGATTGCTAATTAACCTGCATCAGCCTGTTTGTTCGGTTGTATTTCAGGGCAGTTTATGAGCTTCAGCAACCTGTTACTGTCCTCTTCACTCACCGAAAAGCTTCTCCTATTTATTTATCTGCCCGAGTTGCCTGGAAGATGATTAATCCTTCTAATTCTCCAGAAGTTAAAGTGTTTCGTTTGCAGACTTTCCTCTGCTTGGACGGTGGCCAAGCGAGGGGCTGGAAGGACGGCTGTAGATGGAGTAGTGTCGTTAACCTTTAGGTGTAACGCGCGCTGGAATGAGGAATATTTCTGCAGTTGTTTTCAGATATGGGAAAGGTCACGCTGTTATCAGAGCAGACTTTATGTCTTTGCTTTACAGACAGCTTTCTGCAGAAGGGCATGGAGAGGTGGAAGTGTATGAAAAGCTGCTGTTGACCCGCAGAGCCAAGAACCAAGCAGAAGGCTCTTGGAAAAACGATAAAAAGTTTCCACCCTTGAACGGCTTTGACCTGAAACATCGCAGAGAAATGTCTTTTATGATGCTAAATGATAAAAATAATGATTTGTTTGTCGCCTCGCTCAGTCGGCCTCACTTTACCTCAGCTAATTGCTACAGAGAGGAGCTGTGACCTTGCTGTATTCACTGCTGTACGCTGAACCTGACAGGGATGTATGGAGACTGTACAGGTTTAGTTCAGCCTCTTCAAGATGAACTGAATTTGTTAATCTTACCGATGTTTCAATCCATGCGTGTCGGTTTACTAATCTAAAGCAGTGGTAGCAGTTTTTTGTGTGTTTTTAAGTGAAATGTAGGCCTTTTTGACTGACGAGCCCGATTTCCAGGCAGTTCAAGCAAAAATAAGTTTTACTAATTTACAATCTGCAGTTAATGTCTACTCTGGGATTTGTACACTTTGAGGGCCGGATTGGACCTTCTGGAGGACCACTTTTGGACCACGGGCCGCATGTTGGACACCCCTGGTCTAAATAAACATTTTTTTATTTTTAAAATGTAACAATTAAATGTTGCTATTTAGCCTTAATTCTTTCTGTCACAGTAAAGACCTTCAGTTTCAGCAGAAGAAGAAATTTTGGCCTGTTGGATCACTATTTAATGAAAAAAATCAAGCTTAGTCAAGTGCAGCATATCCATAATGAACTTAAATTAAGCATTACTTTAGAATTATGCAGAACAAAGCAGCCTTTCTCTGTTTTTGTCCTCGCTCTGGAGGCAGACGTCGTCCTGAACAGTGTGAGCTGAGAAGTCTCAGGTTGTGGCTGCAGGAAGGTTGATTAAAACGTGCTGTGTGAGTTAAGACCCAGTCGTACCTGTTTAATAAAACCCACACAGCGTCCGCCAGCCTTCCAAGGCTCCTGCTCACACGCTATGTGATGCAACGCCAAACATTTGGGTGGAACTTCAGCAACACTTATGGAGACATAAATAGACTTCTGACAATCTGGATCACAGGCCGAAAGAAGAGAGTCCCATCCTGAACCGAGTGCTGAATGCTGAACGGTTCCAGACCCATTTACATGCAGTTACACCCCTAGTTTCAACGCTTCTGTAATAATTTAAGATTTGATGCTGTCAAACTGACCTAATTACAAAGTTTATGATAAAGATGATGGGATTTGCAGTGCAGAGGAATTGCAAGATGAACCAATAATGATGTAGAACAATATTTCCTAGAGACCTCTGCAGTTTCCACATGTGACTCCACGTAAATGGTTTTCTGTGTCAGAGGGCTGCAAATATTCTTACCCAAGAAGACTATTTTTAGTAGCCTGAACATGTAAAACTGAATTACAATCATATAACGACATCCTGAAATTCTCATCAGGACATTTTAATGTGCAAATAATACAATTCTAAAATTCAAATCATAACATTCCCAAATTCAAGTCATTACTTTCTAAAATTTGAATCATAACATTCCAAAATTCTAATGACGGCATTCTAAGATTCAAATCGTAAATTCCCAAAATTCTAATCATAACAGTCTGACGTTAAAACGGCAACTTACCAAAATTTGAATCATAACATTCAAAGGTTGAAATTGTAGAATTCTAGCGTTCTGACATTCAGATCATAATATTTCAAAATTCTAATCATAACATTCTAAATTTCAAAAATGCTAAAATTCGAATAATGGAGTTCTGAAAACCAAACCTTTAATTTCTAACCTGCAGACCATCACATTCTAACATTCCAATCACAATAGTTCCAAACACAAATCATCACATTCTGAAATTTGAATCACAGCATTCCAAGATTCAAATGAAAACACTGAAATCACAACACACTTAGAATCAAATCATAACGTGTTGAGATTCACAACATTACAATCTAAAAATCCAAATTATAACATTCTAAATACTTTCATTATGGCATTGCAAAATTCCAATCATAATATTCTTAAATTCAAATGACAGTGTTCCAAAATTCAAAACATGGCATTCTAAAATCTGAAGCATAAAGTTCTGACATTCTCAAATTCAAACCATAACATTCTGAAATCCAGATTGTAACATTCAAGCTGCGGCATTCAAATCAAACATTCCAAAATTTAAATCATAACATTCAATAATTCAAATCAAACATTCTGAAGTTCAAATCATAGCATTCTAAAATTAAATCTTGACATTTTAACATTCAAATCATAACTTTCTGAATTTCAAACCACAGTGTTGTGAAATCCAAACCATAACATTGCAAATCTGAAATCAAAACGTTCTGACATCCAAATCCTAACGCTGCAAAATTCTGATCCTAACATTCAAAAATTCCAATCTTCTAATCATGACGTTCTGAAATTCAAATCATAGCATTCTAAATATTTTAACTGTGACATTCCACAACTCTGATCATAACGTTCTCAAATTCAAATGACAGTATTTCAAAATTCAGAACATGGCATTCTAACATTTGAAACATGACATTCTTGCATTCAAGTCAACACATTCTGAAATTTCATTCAAAACATTCAAAAAATTAAGATAAGATTCTAATATTCGAATCATAACATTCCAAAATTTGATTCATAACATTCCAGAATTCAAATCATAACATTCTGAAATTCAAACTAAACATGCAAACATTTGAATCGTTTTACTTTAGTTTAGATTTTAGAGTTCTAAATAGATCTCCTCCCTTTAAATATTTTGACCTCTGGGTGGAATCCACTGATCTGAAACTGGAATATTTGACTCTTTACTGTGAGTTTATGATAAAAGTGATGGGATTTGTACCAGTGCTTTCCTTTGCTGTTGACTTTAGCCCGTTATATCTACCAGCGAGCCCTTGTGACTTGATTCCTGTCGGTGAGAACAGATGGAAATGAATTAGAGAAAGTCCAAGAAACAATAAATCATGTGGTAGAAAAACAGCATCCTCCATATGTCCTGCTTTGTCAGTTATCACCTGACCGTTCCTTCCTTGAAGGTTTTGAACTCCAGGTAGGAAATGAACCCCCGCAGAGTCTGTTCGGATCATCGAGCTGCAGAAGGAACCAGAAAGAGAAAAACGTGGCGTATGGAATGAACCGCATGTAGATCCTGAATACCCATCAGTGTGGTGCCGGGAACACGGAGCTGAATAATGGGATTTCACACGTGGCACTGTGGGACCAGGTCCGGCTTTGTGTGCTGGACTGATGAAGGTCCTCACAGAGCGATGCAGAAATAAATAGGCCAGACCAACGTGGGACTGTCTGCCGATTGATTTTCAGAGGCGATCCTTGTATCATCCTTGGCTCTGATATCCTATCTGTCTCCAGTGTCGGCCCCTAGATACCCATCTAAGATGAAAAACCCAGACACAGTGCCATGTAATAGTGCTGTGAACCTGGGGCAGTGGGGCTTTTCAATCACACCCAGATGGAATGAATGCCCTTGCACACGGTGTTAAGAAAAAAAAAAGGCGTCAGCATTATTTATCCTCTCAACAGTGTTTCATTCCTTTAGAATTGAAAAATAAATGGGCTAGTTTTTTTTTTTTTGAGTATTCCTTTAATATGAAATCACATCACTGCCTTGTATGTCAAGATGGGAGCTTTTGAAGTAGGCGAGGAGAACTTTATTTTTTTTTCTTAAAAGAAATCTTCAGAAGTTCACCTTCATGCCTGTCTTTGTAGTTTCACAGGAGACGTTGAGTCATTGTTGAGTGTTATTATCACGTTTCAGCTCGGCTCTGAAAGCAGATCGCTGGCAGCGGTGCTATTTGTGACAACTGAGAATAGAGCGACGTTCCCCTAAATGTCAGTAAAGATACTTCTGTACGGGAAAAATCTGATTTCCTCTTGCTTAAAATGCACCCCAGACACAATGCGGCCACTTACATTAAATTGGCTAACAGCTTAAATCAAAGTTTGAGTGAGCGCCAGCAAATTAAATGAACTTACATTCAGCTCAAAGCATTCAAAGCCAACAGAATGACTTGGTGGTTATTCAATGGAGAGGCCCCTATAGAAAGTGGAGCGAGAAAGTATTGAATCATGGAAAGAGAGAATCATTAAAAAGTCCTTCCTTTCCACTCGGCGGATCCGTGCATGTGTCTCTTTAATGGCCTCGATTGCAGCGTCGTCCGGGTGTGACGGTTCGGCCTCGCCTCGCCTCGCCCTCCCCCGCTGCCACACTTTGAAGTCGGGTCAGGAATGCTTGCCCCCGTGTTTTCGGCGAAATATCGTCTCGGCGTTGGGATCCTCGGAGGCCGCTGCGCCCCCCTGCCACCGGCCTAATGCGGGGCCATGTGGGCTGATTTTGTGGGGAATCTTTGAAATGGTAATAAGACGGAGGGAAGCGTCGTCTTTCTCTCCGAGAGGGAGGAAGAAGGGGAAGAAAGTAAGTGGGGGGGGAGGTTTCGGAAGCGGCGCTCCAGGTCACAGAGATGTAATGATGGGCTGGGATGAGCTGGGGTTTGCCGGAGGATTACCGTCTGTCTTCAGCCCCTCCAAGGCCGGCGTTTCAATCCCCACGGAGCAGATTTGCTTCCAGTGCCAATATGAAAAGAGAAGGGCAGCCTGTGGACTAAGAAAATAAGCACTCGGCCCGGTGGGTTGTATGTGCAGCAAAAATCCACTGGCCGAGAGAAAAAGCAAACAACGGACTGTTTTCTTCTCTGTGGCTGTTGTTTAGCTGACCTGCATTAATGGGAACAGAAATAGATGTGGGATTAATATCAGAAAGACCCTGTGATTTAATTGGAGTGGGAATTATCGTTTTGTTTCACTTTCTCTTTTTACCTAAAACACAGAAGCTTCAGTGAATAAACACACTAAAATAAAAACAACAGAGGTGACTGGAATTAATGAAAGGATCAGTTCGTTTGTAGATTTATCTGTTCGGCTCTTTTATGGCCTCAAAACAGTCAGCAGGAGAACAATTCTGGTCCCTGACACAAATACAAACATTTAGGGAATCATTAGGGTATAGTTTGATTTCTACACTGTAAAAAACAATCTGTTATATAAAAAAAAACTATTGGGGTCAGAATCTGTTAAGAAAATGAAAATAGAGGCAAATTTCTATACAGTAGTAATTAGCTGAATTCAATTATTATAAATAACAAGTTAAACAGTCTTAATTTTATAGGCAGAAATTGTAATGAAGTTAAATACTAAATGAAAAAAATATTAATTAAAAAAATCAAGTTTTGTTATGTGAAATATTTTTTTGTAATTTCAGCAAATATATGCAATTTAACAAAATATGAAAAATAATAATGCATATTTTTTAATCCTTAATTTAATATACTTTTTTCAAATTATCATTAACTATTAGAAACTATCCCAAACTGTAAATAATCCAATTTTTGTTACTTCAACATTTGACCATAAAGTTAGTTAGTTTTATTGTATTCAAATCTGCATTTAAACAATATTAGTTTGTAAATATTTGTGATTTTTTTCATGTTTAGTCAGGATTTTAAAATGGTAATGTTCACTGTCGATTTACAGATTTTCCCAGTTTCGTTAAATTCCAGAAAATAGCAAAAAATATCACAGAAAAAAAGCCATAATAAAGTTAGTGAATGTGGTATAACCCAATGTGACGGTAAATGTAAACAAAGCCGTCTGATAGCGCCACGTGACGACTGTACAAACAGTATTCATTCACTCCGCTCACCAGCTAGTTCCGATGAAAAGCCGTATGTAAAACAAGAACCAGCCTGTAATCAGTTGTAATGTAACAGCGAAATGACTTAAGTTGAGGATGTCGTAAACCGAGGACCTCCTGTACGCAATTACACAGAGGTTAGTAGTAAAAAAGAAGTTCAAAATGTAGTGTCTAAAAGTGTTTGTGTGATGTGTCAAAAAATTAATCAGATAAAACAAGTACTAAATGTACACTGTAGACTAATAATTTACGTTGACTCACGTACATCGTAGGCTGAAATTCAGCTGCGTTTTCATCGTCAATCTGCACAGAGCAAACTTCATGTCATGCCCAAAGATTATTAGATTCATGTCGTACAGCAGAGCAAGCTTAGCCTAGCCGCGCTAGACCCAGCTCTTAAGGCACAAGGGTCTAGGGCCGCTCGACAGGGAGGGAGGCGGGCTAAAAGGTTGTCTTTCAAATCACTCTGCAGCAATTGGGTAGGTATACAACCAATCAGTGCAACGAATAGGCTGACGGAGTTCCTAGAGCGCCGGCGGATTGTGGCTAAGTCCCGTTAGCTTCCCAACCAGCGGAGCCAACTGGTATATTAAGGATTTGCCATATCCCGTCAGCATAAGTCCAAATACGTCTTTCTTCTCAATGAAACACTTCAGTGCCGTCCTTTGTTTATCTTTCAAGTTGAATTTTAGCTTCAAATCTTTAAGGGCTGTGGCCAAAGCCGAGTCGAAAGATAACTGTTTATTGTGCGCCGGTTGTTTCTGTCAGAATCGTCACGCCTCTGTCGTCACTTAGTTACGCCCGCCTTCTGACTCTACACTTCATGGTGATTGGTCCGGCCAGTTTTAGGAGAATCCAGCCTGGAGCCTTATGGAGGGTAACTAGACCCACTCTGGCAGAGAATTAAATTCGTTGCTGTGGGTTGTCTAGCGCGGCTAGGCTAGAGCAAGCTGTGGACTTATGAGAATGCTAAAATCACACCGTGTGGAGAGGCCTTTAAAGGAGTCAATAGAAACTCAAGATTATGGTCTTTACAAGCAGATGCCAACTTTAGTTCATGACTGCAGCTTTGTTTTTAGCCGTACACATGGAATTCACCCTCAATATAAACTCAAAGCGTTCTGCCTGGTCAGATGTTTGGCGGTTGGGGCGAGTCGGCCCTTAAAGCTCAACATTTCTGGTTTAGTCCAGCAGGTTTCTTGTGTCTCCCAGCGTGTGGAGGGTCCCTGAACATCTGAACCTCTGCACCGGCACACGGCTGAGCAGACAGGATGAAGAGCTCGTCAGTCTCCTTCCAGCAATCTTCACCTTCCCCTCTAGAAAATCTGGAAGCCATCACGGCTCGGCTCGTATCTCCCCTCCGGCTAGATATGCAGTGAGCTCACATTATAAATATCTCCATTCTGTTTGATTGCCCTCCAAATAAGTCAGAGTGTTCAAACAAGCACAGAGCACTGCTCCACTGCCTCCCATTGTCTGGCTCTGAGCTATTGACGCTGCAGTTGACGATTTATTATAGGCACCTTTCCCAAGTGACCGATAAGCATTGTGATGGATGCATGATTTTAGTGTGCCAAAACGCCTTTATCTCTCCCCCCCGAGCGACTATCTCGAGCGGCCCTGATGAGCTGTGCTTACTCTCCCTGCTCTGACTTTCTTTCTCTCCCCTCAGATGGAAACCACAGCTAGTGTTATCCTCTGAAGAGCCCGTTTCACCAGCAACAAATGTACTCTATTATTTGCTGATTTCGTTATCTGTGCACTTTGTGGCTTCTCCTGTCCCTTTCCAGTTTGTTTGCTAGTGTATGTACGTATGTGTGAATGAGTTTACAAGCATATGCATTAGTGCACGTATCCACGAATGCTTGTTATTCTGCGCTCTAGATGCAATATCCGGCTATTTAGGGACCCAGCTATCAATCATCTCAATTATTGCTGGCAAACTTCAAAGTGCTTTTGACTTGCTGCTCATTTTCTTTCTATTAGTAACACTCAAGTGGATGGGAACACAAAGGAGCAGAAACTGGGGTGTTTATGTGGCGGCAGAGTGTGATTTTAGAGCCAGAGTGACGAGAAATGTCTTCACTTAAGGTGGAACATGTCGCTCTGCTTGATGTCCAATTAAGTCTGATGCTTCTCTTTTTACTGAAAAAATTCCTGCATAAAGCAGGGGTGTCCAACATGAGGCCCGTGGTCCAAAAGTGGTCCTCCAGAGGGTCCAATCCGGTCCTCAAAGTGTAAAAATCACAGAGAAGACATTAACTGCAGATTGTAAATGAGTAAAACTATAAATTTAAAATCATTTCTAGACCATGACAAGTTGTTTGGATCAGAAAGTAAAATACTAGATTGTTCTTTGTTCTTTTATCATTTTGCAACTCGTTTTTGTCAAATATTGTCCTGTTTTTTTGTGTTTTTGTCAGACTTTTGTTGTTTGTCTCACATTTTTGTCATTTTGTTTCTGTTTTTTGTCATTTTGTTTTTGTTTTTGTCATTTTGTTTCTGTTTTTTGTCTTTTTTTGTCTGACTTTTGTTGTTTGTCTCTCGTTTTTTTTCATTTTGTTTGTTTTTTGTCATTTTGTTTCTGTTTTTTCTCTTTTTTGTCTGACTTTTGCTGTTTGTCTCACATTTTTGTCATTTTGTTTCTGTTTTTTGTCATTTTGTGTTTCCCTTTTGTCTTTCTTGTGTTTTGCATTATTCATTGTTTTGTGTATCATTTTTTGTTGCCTTGTGTTTTTTGCCTCTCTTGTCATCTTGTTTCTCACATTTGTTCTTTTTGGTCTTATTTGTATAATTTCTGTAATTTTTTTGTCTTGTCTTTGTCGTTGGTCCATTTTTTTGGTTGCTTTGTAACATTTTTTGTCAGATTTTTGTATCTTTTTTGTTGTTTCGTGTTGTCTAATTTTTTTTATCATTTTGTTTCTCACTTTTGTCATTCTGTGTCTCATTTTTGTAATGTTTTGTCTTGTTTTTGTTGATTTTTGTCTGACTTTTGTCATTTTGATCATAATATCAAATCCTATGTCATCAGTTCCAGGTGACTAAATGTTGTGTTCCTTTGTAGACGCTCTGTGATCTGGAAGTTGTAATGTGGAAATGATAAACTGAGGATGAATGTGGATGAAACTGAATTTATTTTTCGTCATAAATTTCAGGTTGTTCATGATGTTTAGTAAAAAGATAATTCCTTAAATGTGAACATTGTCAGAACGTACGTTTTTGCACTAAAACAAAGGAGGAATTAGAGTTATTTATAGGTCATTATGCTCTGGTTTTACTGATCAAACTGGGCTGAATGTGGACCCTGAAGTAAAATGAGTTCACTGTTTAGTCTAACAGTTAACAGTCAAATATTGTGCCAGAAAACGAACAGTCTGCATGTGAGAACTGGACTTCCATCATAGAGCCGCTAACAGCTAAAGTGGAAACAACTGCACCGGTAATGAAGGCAAAGTGCTGCTTCAAACTTTGTAATATTCTTTATCAGGTATGTCATTTATCACAAATTATTTACAGTCACTACTTTATGAACATTTAGAGTTATTAGACCGAGGAGTAGCGTTCTTGACACACTTCATTTCTGCATTTGGATTCATTGTGAGGCTGTGGTAGGGCCAGCAGACCTGTGGCAGGCTGCCACCGTCCAGGTAATTAATGGGAAACGCTGCAAGTATTTGGAGCCTTTTCTTTGCCCATCTGGACGAACTTAAGCTGGACTGAAAATGTGAATTTGGCTTCCTGAGGCTCATTGTGGAGCATTTTTACTACATACTGCAGAGACGCGGCTCCCAGTCCACTGTTCTAGATGAGTAGTAGTTTTATTTTTGTCTTTGAGTGGTTCATTATTTGAGAAATTCTTCAAGTAAAACAACAAGAAACAAAGGTATGCTTAAAAAGAGCATTTGTTGCTTAAATTCCCTGACAACTGTTACATTTTAAAGTGCTGGAACTGTAGAAAAACTGCGTTATGGTATTGATTAAAGTCCTGCTGGGAACCGTCCTGTGCTGTAAAACCACTAAACTGTGTCTCGTCTGTCTCTCCTCTAACTTTTGACTTGACAGCGAGTGGTTTTGAAGCAGTATTTGTTTTGAATATGGAAGGAACACAAGCCTTTCTAGCCTCAGCGGATTAGCGTAGCCTTTCAGAGTAATAGCAAAAATTCATATTTGGAAACATCTGCCCACTTTTATTAGCAACTGGTGCTAAAGCTAATCTAAAGGTATCCGGTTAAAATGGGGAAAAGTACTTTTAGATCGTTTAGTTTCCTAGAAATGGTCTTAATATTCTGAAATATCCTGCTGAAGGATCTCTTTGTTGGTTCTTCCCCTTCGTTCTTTCATTCAATTAGTCAATAAGCTCCTATATGACTTAATAATTTTACTACTACTAATACTTTTCTGTGAAATAACACAATTATAACTCTATTATTGTTATTTATTACAGTGTATAGTTGTATTTTTATTTTCCTAATGCAACAATTTGACATTTTATACTTTCTATTTGACATATTTTAAGACATATTTACCCTAATTCTAACCCTAACAACACAAGCGAGACAAAGAGGAAACACAAAATGACAAAAACATGAGACTAACGACAAAAGGACAGAAACGAGACAAAATATGACAGAAATGACACACAAAATGGCAAAAGAACAATCTAGTATTTTACTTTCAAATCAAAACAACTTGTCATGGTCTAGAAAGGATTTTAAATTTATAGTTTTACTAATTTACAATCTGCAGTTAATGTCTTCTCTGGAATTTTTGCGCTTTGAGGACCGGATTGGACCCTCTGGAGGACCACTTTTGGCCCGTGGACCGCGTGTTTGACACCCCTGAGATAGAATAAAACACTTAAAATGCTGACGAACATCAACATTATATTTCCTTTAAAATTGTCTCCCTGCAGCCATTGTGAAGGATCTTCAGTTTAAATAGAAGTCATAGATGGAATCATAGGAACCACAGATGTTCTAGTGCTGGAATCTGATGGATTCATGCTTTTAATTTGAAATTAACCAGCAGTAGCTCAGACTGATGATATGAAATGAAGGATTTCTCATTTGGCAGCTGTGTAGTTTCTTGTCTTCTTGTGGGGAGGGTGTGAATAATTCTGAATTTGATGGAAACCGTGTTTGTTCTTGACATTTTTCTGTTTCGACCGTGATTTTTGACTGACCGTCGGACTGACAGCTGCTAGCACGGCTAATAAGACAAACTCCATGCGGTCCGACCCCTTGTCCACTCCAAACTGTGCGACACTCTGCATGAGGAAGAGTAAAAGCAAAGCAGCGATACGAGCACTAATCTCCCAGCAGAGCTCTTCTGCTGTCAAACATATTTAAGCTTTATTAATTTGGATGTGCTGTTATTGTAGCCGCAGCGTTGGCAGTCGACGACGTCCTCTCTTGGAAACAGGAGCAGAAAACAAAGTGATCAGTGGATCCACGCTGTTCATTTAGCTTTTAGACTTTCCAACAAGACGTGTAAATATCAGCGGCTTCCAGCAGAGCCTCTGTTTTTGGGGCCCTCTCTTTCATTTGGTGTGTGTGCCCAGTGGGCCGTGCAGTAATCCATCCTTTCCCCTGTTTAAAGTGTGTGTGTGTGTGTGCACGTTGGCGAGCACGTCTAGCCTTGTTTTCATTTGTGTTTGGCAGAAACGCCTCCCAGCACGGAGACGCGAACAGTCCGGCGTGTCTCACCTCGTCCTCCGTCCTCTCCTTCCTCTCTGCCGTTTTAAGAATCGCTCTGAACGCCGTCAAACTCAATTTCAAAGTTTCTCATCTGCCAAATCCAGCTGCATTTTCCGGCTCACATTTGTGATCGCGCTGCGGTCGGGAAACGGAGCCAGGAAGAAGTCGGTGTGATTGGCGAATCCGGGCGATGTCAGTGCAGCGTTTCAGAGCCGGCTATCGTTCCCGAAAACGGCGGGACCGGCTGCCACCGCTCACGGAGAAGAAGTCAATAAACATCTTCATTAAAGGAAGACAGTCTTAGTTAGTGATGTATTTACAGAGATTAGAGATGAGGATTTCCATTTGTTTTCTAATTTCCTGCCATCGTCCGTTAGTCACAGAGGGAAGCGTGGCCTAACAGAGCGCTCCGCTAACACACTGGGAGTGACATCGATGCACCGACTGCTCTTCCAGTTTGCCACTGCTGGAAACTGTAATATACTGGCCAGGGCCGCTAATCAAAGCAAGCTGAGCGAAAAATATGTGTGTAATTTATGACATGTTAGAATTGGCTGGCGTGCCTCCTTCACTCCGTTCCTCTGCATCTCCACCCCGACATAAATCCCATTTAAGCAGAACAACACAACGTGGGCCACAGACTTCTAACCATGGGAAACAGTGTTATTGTAATGATAAGAATGCTTAAGGCTAGTTAGTCCATATTTTATCCCCTCTTTTTTGCCCCACTTTGTGTTTATTTACCTTGGAGATGAATGCAGAGACTCCCTCTGGCTCTCCTTACTGGAGAACATGTGCTGTCTGAAAGGCAAAGACAGAACAGGACTGATGCACCTTTATTAGATCTGCTTTATTGTGGGTGTTCAGTCAGCTGTTGCAGAGCTGCTCGCCCCTAATCGCTGAACCTTTGGCTTTTGTGTTCATGCTCTCCGTTCCGTGTGTCTTTGCCAATGATAATTACAGTTAGGCGACGCTCAGATGGACGCGCATGCCTCATTGAAACTGATGAAATCAATATGTTAAATGTGCTGTTTTTCCATCTGATGAAACATGGTATTATGCTAAAAAGCGGAGCAATTACGCAGCACTAAGTGGCACTTCAACAGTGAGTCTTCTGTTTGACTTTACTAAGCTAAATACTGCGTCTGCCAGTAAAAAGCAGAGTGAAGTTTGGTCCCTTTGGCTTTAAGCTTTTACGTGTAACTTGTGGTCAGCACTTTTCATCGGAACTGTTTTGGGTGAAGAAGAAGCTCCAACATAAACTGTTCACAGTGAGCTCTGTGGATTAAACTGAATAACCAGCCAGGTGTAGATTCCATTACAAGAAGGGTGTCCAACATGAGGCCCGTGGTCCAAAAGTGGTCCTCCAGAGGGTCCAATCCGGCCCTCAGAGTGTAAAAATTACAGAGAAGACATTAACTGCAGATTGTAAATTAGTAAAACTGTAAAATTAAAGTTGTTTTGATCATAAAGTAGAATACTAGATTATACATTGTTCTTTTGTGTCTCAGTTTTGTAATATTTTATCTTGTTTTTGTTATTTGTTTGTCTGACGTTTGTCGTTTTGTTTCTCGTTTTTGTTGTTTTGTGTTTCCTTTTCGTCTCATTTTTTTCTCATTTTGTGTTTTATATGTCGGTTCTGTTTTTTTTTTTTTGTCTTGCTTGTGCTGCTAGTCTGTCTTTTTGTCATTTTGTTTCATGTGTTTGTCATTTTTTGTCTCATGTTTGTTTTTTGTTTATTGTTATTTTACAATTTTCTAACTTTTTAGCTTCTTTTTTTGTGTTTTTTTTGTTGTATTTCTATCTTAAAATACCGCATTGTTCAGATCCAGATACCTGTGACTAAATGTTTTGTGTCTTTCTAGATAAACTGTGATCTGGTAGCGTTCTCTTGTTGTCATGGTTACAGTGACGCCGTGCTGCTATCTCAATGGGAAATCTTTAACAAATCCGTGGATCCAGACTATAACCCGCATCACTGCCAAAATCTGGTGAAGTGGTCCTTGTATTATTTCTGAACTTTCCTGAAAATTTCATACAAATCTTTTGGTCCGTTTTTGACTAAATACCGGAGTAGATACCAGAATTTAGAAGCTATTTAACTGACACCAAAATATGACGGTGGTTAACATTAATGTAACAGATGACTCGGTTTGGCTGTGCTTTTCTCCTGCTGCATGGCTCCATTCACACACACAGAACAGAAAGCCTCACCTGCATCTCTTCCTGATCCATCTGACAGCACGTCCTGCAGTCCCGCTCGCTCCGTTCTCACTGTAAACCTGCTGGAGTGTGTCGGCATGCATGCAGCATTTGCTTGTGTTTGGGCGTTTGGGGTGTGATTGCTGCTCAGACGCTGTGAGATAAACAGGACATGCTCCGAGGAGTGGGACGACGGCCAGTGGACACAGCTGAGGAGGCAGCTGTGAGGAGGA
The DNA here is from genome assembly GCF_021347895.1 of Acanthochromis polyacanthus. Taxonomy (NCBI): domain Eukaryota; kingdom Metazoa; phylum Chordata; class Actinopteri; family Pomacentridae; genus Acanthochromis; species Acanthochromis polyacanthus. The sequence goes on along the minus strand of NC_067128.1, from coordinate 1,937,422 downwards.
GGAGGAGAGGCGAGGAAGAGGAGAGAGGGCAGGGGGACGGGGATGGGAGGAGAGCAGCACACTGTGGAGGGCAAAGTGCCCTGACAGCCACAGGAGTGGCAGAGTGGGACCTCTCCAGGCCTGACAGATGGACGGACAAGGCTACGGCCCTGCGGCACTACTCTGCTTCTGGATGGCAGCTCAGACACATCCACCCACACAGACCCTAACGTCTATGTAAGCATGGAGGAAGGGCTTCATACCGATGCTCAGAAAGCACAGAAGAATGCAACACAAGATCAAGATGAGACCAGTCCTCACAAAAGAACACCTGTCTTTTTTTTTTCTGCTCCGTCAAAGAACAAATGATCCTGCTACAAATCCACCGCTGAGGACTACACATGATAATAAAACTGAAACTGTCAATAATTCCTATTTCTTAAAGAAAAAAATGAATATTTTGAAGACATTTTAAAGTAATTTTGGACCCATTTTAGTCATTTTTTTTAAACCATCCTCAGCTATCCTAGACAATTAACTCATTTTGGACGAGGTTTGAACAGTTAAGGAGGATTTTTGAGCAAGTTCTGGACAAATCTGAATAATTTTGAATAATTTTGCATGTTTCAGGTCATTTTTGACAGCCTTTAGAGGACACACTTATTTTATCAGGTCACATTTGAGTCATTTTGGACCCATTTTTAGTCATTTTTTGAATCTTCTAAGCTATTCCACAGATTTTTTTGAGCAAATTCTGGACTAATTTCTAATAACTTTGGGCAAATGTTGAGATTTGTTAAAGATTTCTGTATCATGGCGAGACAGCGGAACGGCGTCACTGTAACCATGACAACCAGTGAACACTACATCAGCTGATTGTGATCCTACTACAAATCCACCTCTGAGGACTTATCCTTCAGAAATGATCCAAGGAACAGCTGATTAAACTGTGGGGGTGTTTCTGAGTCCCATCAGTTCCCGCTACATATTTAGGTCACGTGATCCGGTATCCGTACATAACGTACACATGCAGAACACACGCCTGTGCTCAGAGGAAGGTCAGGGAATGAACAGTCTTGGCCGAGTACTGCTCTCTCTGAGTGATTTTCTTGTTTTAATTCTTTATTTGTCAGTTTTAACAACTTTTTAGTGACTGGTAAAGTTCACGTGTGCCCAACATTATCATTGTTCTTTTTTCAGAAAACTATTTCCTATCAAAAATAAATAAATACATACATAAATAAACAGCAACATGAACATCTTTAGGGACATTAGAGCGTGACCACTGCATTGTCTTTACATTTTCAGACTCAAAATTAAATTGGATTTTTAAATTTGTATTTACTCATTTTTCCCAACCAGTCTCGTTTTCGGTTCATAAACGCTGTCATCTCTTCCATTTTATAAACATCCAGTGTCAGCATGGTGGGAATATCCTGTGATAGCCATTTCTTAGTTCTAGATTTCTTACTTACAACCAACAAACACTCAATAGATATTTATCCTTTTTCTCCATTCCTGTGGGAAACATCCAAGATAAACACAATTTCCCTCTAGGGATTAATAAAGTCGGTCTAAGTCTAAACAGTTTTCATTCCAAAAGCAATTAGACATTTAAAAAATGTGTTGCCGTTCTCCATGAACATCATTCCGGTACTGTCTAGTAAACAGGCAGTCTCATAGGATAAGAAAACGGTTTGGTTTCCACACGTTCTCCAACAGATAGGAGTTGCTTGACATGGATTATAAAGTGTCTTATCGAGGTTTTCCATCCATATTCCTTCCATCTCTGCAGCATTTCCACTGGATTTACCGCATTGCAGTCCATTCCTCCTCTTCTTTACCCACATTGTCTTTACATGTTCAATGAAACAGTATTTAAGATTTATCAGACATTTATACAGAACTGAAATTGTCTTCTTATTAGTTTTCCCATCATATAAATTTCTAAACATCGTCAATCAGTCCATGTTGCTTCCCTTTGTTTCTATAAGATGCATTTGGAGATATCGATAAGTCTTTTTTTTCTAATGCATATTTAACTCCTGTCCTTTCTTTTAACTTGGCGGACGCTTGCCCCAGTCACAGAGCAGAGGGCTGTCTGAGGGCATTTGTCAGGGAGAATAAAGGTGAATCAAGCCCGAGGATTCCACTTCTTCCATTCAGGACGGTTCCCCAAACCGCAGGGAGCTGCAGAGCATTGACCTGTGTGTAGATCAGCTCGCCTTTGCTTTTCCAGCCGCGTGGGACACAGAGGACAGTATTGGCCAAGATGTGAAATGTGCAGGAAAGAGACGGGGGGAGAATTCAATCAGAGCTGACCATCTGCCAGAGCACTTGTAACGCCAAAGGTGTTATTCCTGTGTGGCAGCGTACCCAAACAGGGAGGCAGACCAAGTTTCATCCCAGCTGCATTTTCTTCTGAAACTAAATCGGCATTTTTAAACATTTGGATTTTCCCGTTGCTTAATTTGCGTGGGTTTGCAACTCTGGAATTAATTATTACCAAAAATCTGAAATGTCTGCAAATCGGTTCCAGGTGTGAGCACGACTTAATTTTTCTTTCTGAACTTTCCAAGGGCGATTCTAATGACTCTCAGACATTACGCAATATATCTGGTTTTAAACGCAGCCTGGAATCATATCTAAGGAACTCCCCGAAACATGAATCACTCCACAAACTCGAGATAAATAGCAACAGGATAAGATAAACAGCAGCAGAAGATGACGGCTGCGCTAACAGCCCTGTCAGATAAGGACATCGAACGGCACATCACACACGCTGCATTCGTCATTTTACACTCAGAAACGTATTCTGTCAGCAAATAGGCTGTGAGGAGAATAGATAAAGACATATGAGATGGCAGAGATGCCTCTGGTATTTTACTTTCTGATCCAAACAACTTGTCATGGTCTAGAAATGATTTTAAATTTATAGTTTTACTACTTTACAATCTGCAGTTAATGTCTTCTCTGTAGTTTTTACACTTTGAGGGCCGGATTGGACCCTCTGGAGGACCACTTTTGGACCACGGGCCTCATGTTGGACACCCCTAACTTAAGTAAACGTGTTGAGTTATGTTTCCCACTGGTTATTTAAGATCTTTACTCGACATCACCAATTGGATGCCACATTTATCAGTCACACTGGAAAAAATGCTCTTCTCAAAACAAGAAAAAAAAAATTATTTCAAAGAACTTTTACCTTGAAATAATTGGAGAAAAAAAAATCTGCCAATAGAACAAGTGAACAATTGCTTGGTAGGATTTCTGGAAATAAGATATTTAGAATATCGAGATCTTAAAATTAGCTGGGAAAACTTATTTTAAGCTCTATTTTACCGGGATTGTCAAGCTTAGGTGTCTTAACCCTCCTGTTGTCCTCATTTACGGCACCAAAAAATATTGTTCCCTTGTCTGAAAAAAATCCAAAAATTCAGCAAAAAAATTCCCCAAATTTCTAAAAATTTGCAAAATCTTCAGGAAAAAATTCCTTGGAAGTTTTCCTTAGTTTTATTTTTAAAAAATTCCCAACATTTGGCAAAAAAATTAAAAAATCTAAAAATTGTCACTAACAATATTATATATATATATATATATATATATGTATATAAATATAATATAATATTTTCTTTGAGAACATTCAGGGGGAAAAATCAACCAAAATTCAGCGAATTTCGCTGGATTTTGGTTGATTTATTTCTGAATGTTCTTAAAGAAACATTTTTTTAACATTTCTTTTTTCCACCACAAAATGTTCAAAAATTTCACAAAAAATTTCTGAAAATGTGGAAGTTTTCACTGTGAAAATATATATATTTTTCCACATTTTTAAACTTTTAAACGTATCAATTTGACTCTCAGGACGACACGAGGGTTAAAACAAGATTATTTCAAGATTGTTTAACTTAACAAGATATTTAAGATGCATTGTCTTAAAACAAGTCCCTCCATCTGCTGAAATGTCACTTATTCACCCTTTAAGCTTCAGTCAATTCCAGCCGTTTTCAGTACAAAAAATCGCTAATATTCTATTTTTAAATAAAAAAATTACGAAAAATACAGGGAATATTGGACGCGCATCGCGAGGTGCATTTCCGTGAAAATGACCGATTCGGGGATTTTATACCGACTTCAGGACATGTTTTGGACAAAATAGTTTACTGGCTTGTGTCATCTGGATGTAAAAGGTTGGATTATGGCCGTTTTTTTGTGGAATCTTTTTTTCTGTGTGTAATAATGAACCCGGAAATGTGAGTCGCGCTGTGTGCGTTGAAGCCGTGTATAGAGAACGGATGGATGAATATTCGTTTTTGTCGGACAAATGTGTTTTTCTCACCCGCTGTGGGAATCACATCTGGAAGTGGTTTATACCGGCGGATTCATGAGAATCTAAGCTTTCCATCGGCGTATAGTGTTTGTATAATCGCGTTTGCAGCCGTCGGACATTCTTGAAATTCCTATGCAAATTAGTAGGTGTACCGCCGGCGGTACACTGAAGCTTAAGGGGTTAAATGACTATCTGAAATCAAGTGGGATGAGACATTTTGACTTAAAACAAGACAAATAGACTTGATAATATTTTGAGTTTTTGCAGTGCATGGGTTTGTTACATCTCTGCCACCGGTGAAGCTTTATTCTAAGGCTCTGTCCAGCAGACGTCTTTCATTTTTATGGGAGGCATGACTTCAGCCATCACAGTTCATTGGACTTCTTGATGAAACCATCAAACCAGAGCAGGGATGTTCCTTTCCCCACTGTTAATACCAGCTGTAAATATCAGCTGATACAGAGAGCTGATCCAATCACTGCTTTCAATGAAACTTCAGTTTTGGGGTCAGCGCACATAACAGCTTGAGACGTCTTTCTTCCTCCCTGTTATATTTGCCGCAAAAAGGGTAGAAAATCCTGAGCTCGAGACGGAGAAACAGCAACAGCCTGCTTCACCAATGCGTGCCGTTACCCCTGATGTCTTTTTAAGACATAATTGATGCAGAAAAATGGCGCTCAGATGTATAAAGAGCAGTAAATTCAGCGTTCAGAGCTCGCTGCCGTGGAGCTTTCTCTGTCTGGGTTGTACATAACAGTGGAATAAAGCGGGGGGGAAGAGAAAGGCTGTGGGGCTGAAAGAGTGGAAGATGAAAAAGGAGGGGGAGTGGGAGGAGAAGGAGAAAGAGGAGGAGTGGAGTGATACCGTTTAAATTGATTCCACGACCTCAGGGCCTGCATCCTGCCACGCTTTCTTGCAGCTCCAGTCTTCTGCCATTCCCATCCAGGGAGCACATCTGAGCCCAGCCACAAGTCTTTTCCTCCCGCTTCCTCTCGGAGGGAAGGTGTTTTTTTGTTTTTTTTTCATCCCCGGGTATTTCACAGCCCTTCCACGGCCTTCCTCTTCTCATTCTATTATCTTCCACACTGTCTCAACCGTTCAGCTACTGTAGGCTTCAGCGAGGAGCGTTTTTCACCCAACAGACCGGGATCCTTCCTCCATCTTTTCCCTTTACGCTTCCATCCCTCGCCCTTTCCTCGGCTGCCACCTCAGCCTGCATTCTCTCCACATCTCCCTGTTCCCACTTTCGCTCTCTCCCTCTTTCACTTTCCGTTAATGACTTCTCTTCCCCCTCCTCCGTCTCACATCTCCTCCTCTCTTCAGCCTCTTCTCTCTGCCCCTCGCTATCTTTGTTCTTCCCATTCGCCACATGTCCTCTTTCTCTCGCTGCCTCCGACTTGAGTGCCATTTGATGAGACCTGGATTGAGAGCGGTGGAGTATCGGCGTCGTGCAGCAGTGCACCCAGGAGAGGGTGTCAGGGAAGGAGACAGGCCCTCTTCACATTAAATATCATCTGACACCTAATCTGCTGCACCTTCTGCTGCCGTGATGAGAGGAGGAGGATGGAAGTGTTCCCCGCAGTCGGAGAAAAAACCCCGTCTTTCCTCCTTTTGCTCGGCGTCGGTGGAGGAAGAAGCGCCGCGTAATTAATACATCAAGACAAAGGCTGCTCTGCACCCGTCTGTCTTTGAGAAGAGGGAAGAAGAAGAAACGGGACAGACTTTCACCAGGGAAGGAAATCAACTCGGGCCACAATTATGTCAAAGACAACAAGCGAGGACCTCCCTCCTCGCTTGTCTATCGCTAAGTTGTCACAATTCTGCGTGATGTCGATATATCACATGGTTGATCTGGCAGCCGGATCACAGGTCTGCAGTTGGGATGCGGGGCAGTGGCCAAGAAAACAGCCTTTTTATGATTCAACAAAGGCTGCAGGCCTGCGCTGATGCAGTTGCAAATTGAAAAATGAATGAGAACTGACAAGTCTCCCAGGGAAATCAATCCGATGGAATAGGTTTCCGATATGGAAATACTGGAGAGATGATCACCTGGAAATGGTTGCAGCTCATTTCTGATTTTTCATTTTTGGAGGATAATGGATTGCTTTGTCCTTTGGGGTTAACAACCTGCATCGTTTCAAAGAGAAAATCAACTAAAAGCAGAAAGGAATTCCAATCCCACAGATGTTTATTAATATGGTGGTTAAAGGCCTGGACAGCTTGTTTTCTCAGTCAGCTTTTTGTTGTGAGTGATGCGGTTTGGAATGAGCGTCACAGTTTCTGCCAAGGTCTGAATAGTTTTCATTATTTCAGGAAAGGTTTCTTAGCAAAATAGATTTCTCAAATTTAATGAGAAATATCATTTAAATTAAAAAATCAAACCAAAACTCAAAACTAACAAAAAATAAAACGGGTCCAAAGCAAATGAAATAAAAACAAATTTAGTAATTTAGTTCAAAAAATTCCATCATGACAAGAAAATAAAAATAAACGGTATCATCCAAGACAAACATATATATATATATATATAATGTCATATAAAATAACAGTAACAATTATTATAATAAAATAAGAACAATACTAAAATCAATGCAAATACAATATTAATATAATAAAATAATAGGATAACAGTAATGACCAAATATTAGATAATATCCAGTTATTATATTTATTGGTCACTCCTTATCCCAAATGAGTAGAAGAAATCTAAAATTTAAGGCCAAGCTCAGGTCTTAGGAGGTTATATTTGTATAATGTCCAACAACAAAAAATGATGTAAAAAATTGCATAAAACCCACAACAAAAAAACAACAAAACAAATTGAAAAATTTGAAACCAAACTTAACCTTATTCTAAAAACAAATAACATCCAAAACAGGTTAAACATAAATATATCTATCCACAAATCCAACCCTAAACAAAAACAGGTTAATCAGCTGACCAAACGAATAGATTTTTAGAAAATATAATTTAAAAAATGAAAAAGATTAAAATAATCTAATTTAAACTGAAGCAAAAATTTTTTTAAAAAAAGGTGAAGATCACATAAAAGCTCAAACAAAAACAAAAAGTCAAATTTTTAAAAATTACACAACGGACTAATCAAAAGTGTATTTAAAATAAATGTTGTCACTATTTATGGCTGCGTTTCCTCGGTAGTTTTCATCGTGAATGGAGGAGCTTCTACTCTGCTGGAAGGTCAGTCACATTTACAGAGAACGATGCACTAAATAACCTAAGAAGAGTCGTGATTCTGAAAAATTAAACGATCCTTTAAGAGACCAAGTTTCACGGTTCCTTCTGTCGGTGAATAAGGAGGTCATTTCCTGCAGAAGTCCTCAGCGTTTCCAGCGGTAAGCAGGCCAAACCCAACAGAAAAATCATCTTTCACAGTAAAACCTCAAACTGAAAAACGAGAAAATCTTTAATGAAGCAAAAATGTCAACTTGAAGTTTAATATTTACTTAAATTTTAACTTTGTGTAATTTTATCTGATACGTCCGTCTGAGGCCTGAGCTCCAGACAGATCTGCTGTTCACCCATGGGTGCTGTCACACTGACCACAAAATCACTCTCACTCAATTTCCAATGAAGCGCCGTCACTTGATGCCTTCAGAGACTGCAGCTTTCTCCACTTTTCTGAGGGTGGGAGTGAAACAGGGGCTTGTTCCTGTTTCCAGAACGTTCTCGGGTTCTTCAGATCACGCGACAAATACATGTGAACTCTGCTTTAATATGATTTTCACTTTAATAAATCCCCCGCAGCCAAGAAATGCTTTTGATTATGAAGACATCCGCTGCACTTCCTCCTGACAGACTCTGGGCCTCCTCTGGGCCTGGAGGGTTTGATGGGTCCGGACAGGCAGACCTGAGCCACTTAATCAGGGTGCCAGGCGGCCGTCCACCCAGTCAGCCAGGTCTCCCAAAGCCCCCGGAGAGGCCACACGCTGCCCTGAAAGGCATCAGTGTGTGGGAGTTGGTAACAATGCGACCGGAGCTCTATCTCAGCCATTTGTTTCTGCCACTTTGGCACTGAGAGAATTGCTTTCAATCTCCTGGAGCAGGTCTGGCATCCCTGCAGCCCATCCATCACGAGTCCTCTCTCCAGCGGATGGACCACTTCCACCCTCGTCGCCTCTTCTGCCTGCTCCGGCTTTCTCCCTTTGCCGGCTGCAATTACCCTCTGCACAGACATACATCACCGGGGCACTGGTGGACAATTTTTTACTTTGTTTTGGCGTGACGTGGAATTGGCTGTGATGGCGGGCCAGCGGTGATATGTGGCAGTGAAGGCTCCTTCCCCTGCAGCGTTCCTCCATAAAGCTCCATGTTTGACCTCCTGAAAGTGAGATGTGAGGCGAGCTAAGATTTGTGACCAAACTCCATGAACTCATTTTGCTTTTGAAGGGGACCTGGTTTACAGCAGAAACCAGCATGTTAGCTCACATCAAACAGTGGATTCTCTTTCTTTTTCAAGCTGTGAATGCAAGGCTGGAGAATAATGAAGAATGAATCGTCCTCGAAGTGCCGAGCTTTCTTGTTTTAGCTTCCATTTGTCAAGGAAAGACTCCCAGGCATGCTGAGATGTAAATAACAGCAATTTGTATAGTGTGATGGATGACACGGTATAACATCGTAAATGGCACATGAATTCATCTCAAAGGAAACATCACGCCGGTGGGATTCTTAACAGCAGAGCGGGCTGCTTATGCAGATGTCATACATGTAAGCGTGTGTGGGCTATTGATTGCTCTCACGGCTGCAATGAGCTCTATTCTGGAGTTAGTGACATGCTGCAGCACCGATGAGCGAAGAAGAAGATGTTGCTGTTGTTGGAAATGTCAAGAGCGATGATAATCCCCGACAACAGTAATCGGCCACGTCACCCACCTCGACCTCCGACCTCCCCGTGGAGGGCAGACAGGTGAGGTGAGAACTTCCATTTGGAGCTTTAAAATGGTAAATGGTCTGTATTTATATAGCGCTTTACTATACCTGCAAGGTACCCAAAGCGCTTTACATGATACGTCACATTCACCCATTCACACACACATTCACACACTGATGGCGGAAGCTGCCATGCAAGGCGCTAACCACGACCCCATCAGGAGCTAGGTGTCTTGCTCAGGGACACCTCGACATGAACACGACGGGCCGAGGATCGAACCGGCAACCCTCCGGTTGCAAGACGGCCACTCTACCCACTGAGCCATGCCGCCCCATGAAAAACAGCAGTAGCTCCATGAATTCTCAATGTTGCGATCGACTTTACAAGTTTGTCCAATCACCGCAACTTTTCCGCAATTTTAGCCCACCTCGCATGAGTTCCACCAATCATAGCGATCCCTAGTGCAAATGTAACGCATGTACGTCACTGGATTCACTTCCTGTTTCTGGTCTGAAGATGCAGACATGTCCTAGTCTAGCCACGCTAGACCCAGGTCTGAAGACGCAAGGGTCTAGGAACTCTCAACAGGGAGGGAGGAGGGCTAAAAGGTTGTCTTTCAAATCACTCTGCAGCAATTGGGTAGGTATACAACCAATCAGTGCAACGAATAGGCTGACGTAGTTCCTAGAGCGCCAGAAATCAAAGGATGCGGGAGTTCGGTGAAGCCTTATTTATACAGTCAATGGGTGAAGCTCAAGTATATTACAGACATGTTAACAGAAATCTTTAAGGGCTGTGGCCAAAGCCGAGTCCAAAGATAACTGTTTATTGTGCGCAGCCATCTTCTTCTCTATCCTTGTTTCTATAGTTGTTTCTGGTTGTTTCTGTCAGAATCGTCGCGCCTCTGTCGTCACTTAGTTACGCCCGCCTTCTGACTCTACACTTCATGGTGATTCGTCGGCCAGTTTTAGGAGCATCCGACCTCGAGGCTTACCGAGGGTAACTAGACCCACCCTGGCAGAGAATTAAATTCGTTGCCGTGGGTTGTGTAGCGCGGCTAGGCTAGATATGTCCCATTCTAATGTCTCTCATTTACCAACAAAAATTACCGCTAAAGACGTGAAAAACAATTCCCTGATGTTCTTCACCAAAGCAGAGCTAAACTGTTTTATACCCGTGGAATATTGTGGTGGAAAACAAACGAAAATCATCGTCTGACAAACACTTTTCTACCTCCAAACATATCAGGAGAACGTCTGAAAGGAGGAGAAACAAACCAGACGGATCACTGTGACAGAAGCTGTTGATCCAGATCTGTTGGAGTTCTGAAAGAATGAAGGAAAGTTAGATTCGTTAATGACGTGACGAGCCGTGAGCGTGTTTTGTGTGAACACGTGTGTGAATACCAGGATGTGAAATTAACTTCTTAAGCCACTGACAGATGTGTCCAAATATGATCCATTCAACAGTAAACGATCATTTAGTGCCTTAAATCTACCAACCCTTCATGTTAAACCAGCATCTGGCTGCTGCTAGTTTCTCACCGTGGTGTTCCAGTTTGTGGAAATGGGTTAAAGAATTAGTTTAGGAAGAAATACTGGCAATTAAAATGTTGAAACATGTTGTAAAAGCTGAAAAAATGCAACTTATTAGCAACTGTCACCGTCTTCTGCAAGTTCATCGCAACAAATACCCTTCAAACGTCGCAACTTACATCGCAAATCAAATTCAGACTTTTTCGATCGCAACAATCTCGGAAAAACGCCCACGAAATCCTGGAGGGACTGATTGTTATTGACAATAATCGGCTGTGTCACCCACCTCGACCTGTGACCTCTGAGGGCGGACAGGCGAGGGGAGAATTTCCATTTGGAGCTTTAAAAATATCTCCTAAAAAGGCCACTCTTTCACTCCCTCTACATACGTGCAGCTAAAGGTTAAACTCCTGCCTACAGTCACTCATTATGGAGTGCCATGAGCGGATCGGATAATATGTGTGTGTCGGTGGGTGTGAGGCGGAGTGTGAGGGGAGAGGGAGTTCTTGGCGAGTGTCGAAAGCGGTTAAATCATCTCACATAGGACCAAAGTGGCACTTATAGCACATAAACGTCAGCTGGAATGAGTTGGTCCTGGGTAGCTGGTATAATACACTTGTGTGTGTGTGTGTGTGTGTGTGTTTGTGAAGGTGAGAACCAGAAAGAGATGATTCAGTCGAGCATCTGCTTCCATCAGGTCCAATTATCAATCTGTGGAAATATCCAAGGAAGATTCTTCGCGGTATTTCTCTTCTTTTTCGCTCACGTAATAAAATGGACGTCTTTCAAGCCACTGAAATGACAGAACTTATAATCATTCATCGCAGCCCGGGTAAAAATATGCTCTTTTCCCTCCCTGACAGGCCTCATCTTGCAGGTTTTCAGCTCGGCTTCGGATCAGCGAGGGCGGCCGCTCACGCTGCACAAGCAGGTGATGATTAAAGGCTGACCTTACGCTTAATTAGTGGCAACGGGGAGATTTCACTGCTGGGCAATGAATCATGGGGGAGAAAAAAGCAGCCGCCAGGGAAATGTTACCTAAGTGATTAGGTGAGGGGTGTAAATCAATAGTGCCGCTGACCTGCGAATGGAGTGGCAGAGGAGGGAAGTGAGGTGAGAAATGAAGATGGAAAAAAGAATGAAAGGACATGATTAACACCGATGACCTGCTTCTGTCTCAGCGACGTAAACAGCCCATGTTCTCCCATTCGGCCTGTGTTAAGCATCCGCTCGCTTTGTTTCGGATTTTGTATGAATTAATATGCGCCGTGCCAGGGATTTTTATGTTTTACAAGGCCGAGCAAGCTGGAATTAAAAATCTATTTTCTATTTTAAAAAAAAGTATAGAGGCAGAAAAATGATTAAATTGCGTATTGATATTTAGCCGCTGTCAAAAGTCCCACACTGAGCCTCTGAACGATCGCCTCACATGTCCACAGAACGTGTTTTCAGCTCATAATGCTGCAAACATGGTTCATTTTACCATTTTTCTGTAACTCCTGATATCACTCCTTTTCTAAATGGGCTGTTTTAGTGTTTGTATCTGCTGCTGTCTCTGCCCCCTTCAGGAAGAAAACTCTCTCTGCACTTCAGATCGTCTCCGATACGCTCAGTAAATAGCTCGTTCTGTTGTCTGAGAACAGAAACAGACGGATATGTGAATGTGGATATCTTTATTTGGAATTTAGCTGTATTTAAACCCAGTATATGTGAGCACAGAGATTCAAACAGATGTATCCTCTCCATCATCTCCAAGTGTCTCTCAGCATTACAGCGTAGACGGAGCTTGGACCTGTTAGCATGTAATCTAAATTGATGCTCATGTTAGCCACATTAGCCACACAAGCTGCCAACAGGGATGATTTTCCTGTTGCCGTGGAAACACATCAATAATAAAAGAAGTAATCTGCGTCTTTCATTATGGACACATGTAGTTTTGTTTTTTATCCATGTAGGACATTGTCTGCTCATGTGATGTTAGACATATGGGCGTTCCTCACCACCTGATGATGTAAATGCACACGTGATGTCTTAACCTCTCGCTTCTTCTGACACTCCAGTGACAAGAAAACTGCACAAAGCCATGAACTGTGTGTGCATAAGCTAATAACCAAACCACACTGTCATTAGACCTCGTGTCTGCATGTTACGGTCCAACCTCTGGGGTCAGCTGGGCGTGACAAACAACCAGATGTTATTGGTTCAGGTGAAGCAATTTAGTGCTCGGTGGCAAATTCAACATGAAAGTGGTCAAACAAAGAAAACAAGGCTGGTGGGTGTTGCCAAATCAAAGAACAAAATAAAACCAAACAAAAGCTAACGGAGTATCTAAACTAGCTAAACACAGAAGCAACACCCACCACAAGTAACACAAACTAATACAATAGTGCACAGAACTAACCACATAAAACTGATGCCTCCAAACACACACATTTAACACACAATGCACAAAGACTCAAGTTACAAAATAGCATTCTGGCAAAAATGTAAACAAAGCCGTTCCGATTATCGCGATATCGATCAGTTCTTCATAAAGTCATGAATACCAACGACTTTCCTGCATGTATGAATCATTTTACTAGAAGATAACAGAATATGTTGCACTGTTGTTAACAACATGATCTAATAATGTCGATGTTCGTCTGTGTTTCTGTTCAGAGCGTTTTATTAAATCTAATTTCACTTCTATGGTGTGTTGCCCTTAAAGCAGAGTTATCGATATACTTTTATTTTGAAAAGGCCTCTGTTTTAAAGTTCTCTGTTGACAGTTGTCACTTCCTGTCCGCTATTTTGATGTTTAGCTTTGCATACATTTGTGCTTTTTTGAATGCACAGCTCTGTACTTTGTAAACAAGGCGATGCCGTAAGAAATTAACTTCATTGTTGGACTTACTGGTTCGGTTGAAAGAATTTATGTACATGTATTGATGTAATTTTGATCTGTTTTTGTTGCGGTTTTCACTCTGTAACGTGTATCAAGAGCCACAGTAAAGGAGTCAAGTTTGCTACGACTCATGATTCATTTTGTAAGTTTAACTAGTTGGACAGCTGCAGTTTTTAAAACAGCCCACATGGAGACGGCTTTCCTTTTCTTCCAAGCATCAGAAGAGTCTGACTTATGCTGGGAGCCATAATGAAGGACAAAAAGTTAGTGAATGCAGCACAATCCAAGGTGGAGTACAACCAGAGAATGGAAACAAAGCCGTCTGATAGCTTCGATGTAATAACGAAATGCCGTAAGTTGAGGGCGTTGTAAGCCGAGGACCTCCTGTATTTGTTCAAAATTTATCCACTGCCGTTTTGTTCGGCTGCTTCAGGGCGTGCATGAAGACTCTTGTGTTCACTCTTGCTGTTATCAGACTGTTACATTGTAGAATTAGCGGTAGCAGCTCCAGTTGGTGAATAAACCTGGTTTTCTGCTGAGAAGCTTCTCATTTAGTGCCTCACACTGGAAGCAACAGGCACTGAGGAGGCAGGATTTTTCAGATCTTTAGCTGGATGACTACTGGTAAAATTCCGACTGGTTTGTAAAGCTGGGAGGGCGTGCAGTCGAGGAGGTCCAGGAGGAACGGCAGCAGCGCGTGTCTTTGCACCTCCAGGTGTATAAAACAAACCAAACACAATAAAAGCAGCTCTACACCGGATGGACCATTTAAGCTGTTAAGCACTGCTGCAGAGAAAAGTTGTAGTCATCTCCAGCGCTCTGGCTCAGATAAAACAATTAATTTTACACCGAGCACTCCACCCGAAAGCTAAGAAAGAGGCTAAATGGCTCATTGAAATCTGGAGCTTTAGTCGCTTCTGTGAGGCAGTTTGTGCTTCATTCCGCTTCTCCTCTCTCCACTCAAACGGGAGAAACTCTTCTTAATATGTAGCCAAGGTCAGGAGAGGCATTAGTTATTGAAGAGTGGAAATCAATAGCCAAAGCAGTCCTTGACAACAGAGAAAGAATGGCTAACAGCAACTTATCTGGCTGCTGCTGTGGCACCGAGCAGCATGTTGAAATCAGTAATCACTGCAGCCCGTCTGCTGCTGGAGCTGCAGAAACGAGCGATTTTTGTTCGACGGCAGGAAAGAACTTTACAGCAAACAAACTCTGAGCACATTTCAGTGGAACTCAGAGTCCTACAACTAAACTTTCTAGTTCAGTTGAAGCTCAAAACGAGGTCACGGTGAGGAGCCGGGCTGAGGGTTACAACCGCGACCTTTTGCCTCCTCTGAAAGCTGACTCAGTCGATATATTAACAAGAGAGAAATATGAGTAACGTGAAAGGAAAGTTATGCATTCTGCTTTTAGAAGAGGCACCATTTCATTTTATTTGTTCTCCTTGTTATTGATCTGTTTGTACGAGACAAACCCTCAGAGATCCTGCCTGTCTAACCGAAATTATACACTGTTGGTATTGTATTTAATAGCAGTATTGAACAAGAAAGTGTTGAGAAAACATTCACGTCTGATTGAAGGATTCGCCTACAGACAATTATCAAGCAACTGTGCAGTTTCCATTTGGCTCTATGGAGCTTTTTTGCATCTTTAAGCTCTTTTTTTTTTAGTTTTAGAGCTTGTTTTCACTGTGAACCTTGCATTTAAGTGTTAGCAAGTCTCTCTGCTTTCACAAATCTAAGTTGGAGCTGCAGCACCAAATATTAGAGCATCTATTTGGTTGAACAACGTGGAGCTAAAGCTGAAGAAGAAACTAAAACATCTTAGAAAACAGTTCATATTTGTCTAGTTTGACAGGTGGCTGGAAGAAGAACATCAGTGTTTAACTTCTGAACAAACAAACACATTTCTTGTTTTCATTGCATAGTATATATATATATATGTGTTTGGAAGTATTATATTGGCAAACCTTAAAGGAAACTGCAAAATCTGCTAAAACTGCTTTCATTTCTAAGAGATGGAAACACCTGAGGAAACAGTTTCTGCTTCTTCTGTTGTCTTCCTGAAGACTCGTCTCCATTTTTCTCTTGTAGGAAGCCAAAGTTTTGTTTATCTCTTCTTCTCCTGAGATTTTTTGGCGGTCTGATCAGTCAGTTACAGCCATGCATCATGTAGCTTAAACTGCTGCCTTTCATGGAAGCAGTTCATTGAAACGGGCTCAGTTCTGTTCCAAAGTCATGAAAAGATGCAAAAATGACACAAAAGTTGCAAAATGTAACTAAAAGATGCAAAAATGACACAAACATATAAAAATGACACTAAAACATGCAAAAATATCACTGCAAGATGCAAAAATGACACTAAAAGTTGCAAAAATTACCCAAAAAGATGTAAAAAGAACACTAAAATAATTAATGACACTATTAAGATGCAAGAATTACCCAAACAGTTGCAAAAACACCACAAAAAGGCGCAGAGGTGACACTAAAAGATGCAAAAATGACACATAAACATATAAAAATGAAACTAAAACATGCAGAAATATCACTGCAAGATGCAAAAATGACACTAAAAGTTGCAAAAAATTACCCAAAAAGATGTAAAAAGGATGCTAAAAGAAGCAAAAATGACACTATTAAGATGCAAGAATTACAAAAAACAGTTGCAAAAACACCACAAAAAGGTGCAGAAATGACACTAAAAGATGCACAAATGTCACTAAAATATGCAAATATGCCACAAAAAGAAGGAGAAATGTCACTAAAAACTCTTTTACTCTCCTCTCTTGTACTAAATGCCGCGTGTTCTGCTCACTTTAAATCTAAATTAATTCACTGACCCTGCTTGCAAAGAAACAGTTTTGTTTCTTTGCAACATTTCCAAAGTTTCCTCCAAATATGTTTCATAATTAAGTTGACTCATGACTAGTCTTTGCTGTTTGGACTCCTACGCACCAAATTCTGACAAAACATCTATTAACTTTCTTTTCCTGATTACATTTTCCTCATCAGAGCGAGACCGCAGAGGGTTTTATTTAGACGACAAAGGTTGTATCGTTTCCCAACATTTGGCACTTGATGGACATACAGCTTGGTAGCATCACAACAGATGACTTACAGCTGCTCTTCTACAGGAAAACAAGTCAGGCTTCACCTTCCTGCAGCTGCAGCTAATTGGACGAACGCTTCACTCTGCTGCTGCATTTCAGATTGGACCAGCAGTTCAACAAAAAGTCTTTCTGAAAACATTTAAGGCAACAGATAAACTGTCCTCAATCTGTCTCTATCTGACATCGACAACTTTAAACGTTGTTCAGGAGTTTTTAGAGGCTCAGAGCAGCAATCAGACACTCCTGATTTGCATGAAACGGCGCCAGGGAAGGAGCAATGCAACACCCCATGTCTCAAAATGCATCGTAACGCTCCCAGAATGCATTGCAGGGCTGCTTCAAAGGGACCCATCCTGTGGACCGTAAATGTGCACATCTGGAGCAGCAGAAACATCACAACACATTTTAAACAGAAAAAGAAATACAAGTTTAGCTTCATTTTGGGGTACAGCTGAAGGTGCTCGCATCCTGATTGTGTTCTACGTAATGTTGCCTCATTGCCCCTGGAGGTGTTCTGTAGCCACACGTTTTATAGCCTCGCTCATTAAAATTAATGAAGTCCAACTGTGTAGCTGCTGATCAGGACAAATCCTTTTAAATCACATCACACTTAAAAGGATGCACAGCTTCCACAAAAGGATGCAAGAATGTCACTGAAGGAGTCAAAAATTACCTAGAAGATGCAAAAATTTCACTAAAAATGCAAAAAAAATGACCTATAAAGATGCTAGAAATCCACAAAAAGATGCAAAAATGTCACTTAAAGATACAAATATGACCTAAAAAGATGCAAAAAAATTCACAAAAAGATGCAAAAATGTCACTATAAGATGAGAAAATGTCCCTAAATATGCCCCATGAAAATGTGGCTCGAGCTCTGACTGTAAAATTGGTAATAAAATACACAAAAATGTCACAAAAAGATGCAAAATTAAACTTGACAAATGCACAAATGTCACAAAGAGATGCAAAAATGACACTGAAAGATGCAAAAATGACACTGAAATATGAAAAAATGACACAAAAGATGCAATAAATGTCATATGATGCAAAAATGTCACTAAAAGCTCTTTTATTCTCATCTCTTGTACTAAATGCTGCATGCTCTGTTCACTTCATATCAAAATTAGTTTACTGAACCTGCTTGCAATTAAAAAGCAGTTCCTAATGCCCCGTGAAAGTGTGGCCCGAGCTCTGACTGTAAAATTGGTACTAAAAGATGCAAAAATGGCACAAAAACGTGCAAAAATGCCACAAACAGACAAAAAATGCCACTAAAAGGTGCAAAAATGGCACTAAAAGAAGCAAAAACATCACTAAAAGCTCTTTTTATTTCATCTCTTGCACTAAACGCCGCATGTTCTGTTCACTTTAAATCAAAATGAATTTACTGAACCTGCTTGCAATTAAACGCCGGTTCCTAATGCCCCGTGAAAACGTGGCCGGCCCTGGCTGTGTGATACCGTCAGTTCAGGTGGAGACCGATCCCACGTGGCTCGTTTCGCTCGTACATGCACACTCGCACACCTCCACGTCCACTTCTAATTGACTCTATTGAGCAGGAACAGCATGCTCCGTCATTGCTCCGCCGCTAATTGGGTTCTACGCCCTCACTTTTTTCACATGAAACCTTTTTTATGGAGCAATTTAAAACCCGTAGCGCTCCATAATTAGAGAGGAATGAGGGAACGAGTGGGATCCGTGCCACGACGGCGGCGAGATGAAATGCCTTTTCTGTGGACTTTGGTGGCTTCGCTGCAGAGGAAAAAATCATTTGTCTGAGGGAGAAGAAAGCGGCAGATCACCTCTCATCCGGATGTAAATATTAGGAGCCGTGAACGAGGCCGGCTGTAGAATCTGTTTAGAGAGCGGATCCAAATGGGGTCATCCATAATAGATTTTTGGGAAACGACGGAGGACGGAAACACGTGAACGTAAATAATGATTAGCTCTAAGGAACATATGCTGCAGCCTCCATAATCTCACTCCAGATGACTTATTTGGCAGTTGTTGTTTTGACCTGTGTAAATGTTCAAACACTGAGGTGAGGCCAGATGTTTGGCAGACACATGTGCACATTAATGAACGACGTGCGCACACATGCTCGTGCACACGTATACAGATGCTCCCGTGAGTCCACGGCAGCAGCAGCTCCACACTCGGTCTCACTTGACATCGTCTGGGAGTCGCCAGAAAAGTCGTTTGTTGCCTCCCTGCTTGATGAAAAATGTCACTGAGAGATGCAAAAGTGACCCAAAAAGTTATGAAAGTGTCACTAAGAGATGCAAAATAGTAGTAAAAGACACAAAAATGCAACTAAATGGTGCAAAAATGTCACTAAAAGATGCAAAAACGAGACTATAATTTGCAAAAAATATCACTAAAAGATTCAAAAATGTCACTAAAAAATGCAAAAGTGAGACTTTAATTTGCAAAAATATCACAAAGATAAGAAAATCTCACTAAAAAATGCAAAAATGTCACTAAAAGATACGAAAATGACCCAAAAAGGTCTAAAATGTCGCTAAAAGATGCAAAAATGAGACTATAATATCGAAGAATATCATTTAAATGATACAAAAATTACCCAAAAAGTTGGACAAATGTCGCTAAAATATGCAAAAATGTCATGAAAAGATGTGAAAATGCTGATAAAAGATGCAAAACTGACACAAGAAATGTCACTGAAAGATGTGAAAATTACCCAAAAAGTTGCAAATATGTCACTAAAAGATGCAAAAACTATGCAAAAAGGACCCCAAAAATGACCAAAACATTACAAAAATGTCACTAAAAGATGCAAAAATTAGATTAAAAGATGCTAAAATGAGATTAAAAGATGCAAAAATGCCAGTAAAAGATGAAGAAAAAAGCAGTAAAGAAGTCACTGAAATATTTGAAAATGACACAAAAAATATAAAAATGTCACTAAAAGATGCACAAATGTCACAAAAAGACCCTAAAAGTTACAAAAATGTTACTGAAAGATACAAAAATGAGACTCGAAGATGCAAAAATGACCCAAAAGTTACAAAAATGCCACTAAAAGATGCAAAAATAAGACTAAAAGATGCAAAAATGCCAGTAAAAGATGAAAAAAAGCTATAAAAGTCACTGAAATATTTGAAAATGACACAAAAAATGTAAACAAAAAAAGAAACCCAGACAAAAAGACCCAAAAAGTGACAAAAATGTCACTGAAAGATGCAAAAATTAGACTCGAAGATGCAAAAATGACACTAAACATTCAAAAATGACACAAAACTATCACTAAAAGTTGCCACAAAAAGATGCAAACATGACCCAAAAACATACAAAGTTGGCAGTTGTTGTTTTGACCTGTGTAAATGTTCAAACACTGAGGTGAGGCCAGATGTTTGGCAGACACGTGCGCACATTAATAAACGGCGTGCGCACACATGCTCGTGCACACGTATACAGATGCTCCCGTGAGTCCACGGCAGCAGCAGCTCCACACACTCGGTCTCACTTGACATCGTCTGGGAGTCGTTTGTTGCCTCCCTGCTTGTTGATATTTGTCCTGTCAGCTCTCTAAAGCGACTCCTGGCTCCTGTACGGACCTGAGCTAAACACTCCTGACGCTCACACAAATATTTAACTTCTTGAAATGAAAGTGAATTTACCTTCTGTTAATCGAGGCGGCTCAAACACAGAAACAAAACCGCTGGGATGACGTTAGTTTTAGCGATAAACGGCTGTAAATCTTCCTCGTCCTGATGAGGCTCTCTTAGCTTTCTGGAGTCTATTTACCTGTAATGCTGGATTTAGCTCCAAAAAAGAAATGTAGGTCAGTAGTAGAGCTGTTTAAGTAAAAGAATATTAATCATGATTGTGAATTTGGCTTCTCAGTAAATGATGTTTAAAAGCAAGATAAGATTAGCCTGTTTTTAATTGTGCAGTTGGGAAATTTGTACATCAGTTTGCAGCATCAAAGAGGATTAGTGCAAAAATGTAGAAAAAATGTTGAAATTGTACAGATTCAAGATGTTGCACAGTTGTGAAAAACAACAGACTCTTCAGTTAGTAGAAAAAATGCAGGTTGTACACATTCTTGCATATGTAAAAAAATAAGTGTACAGAGACTTCATAAATGTACAAAATATTCATAATGCGCATGTGTGAATGCAGTGATGTTGCAGAGAGTCACTAGAATATGCAAAAATGCTGCAAAAACATCACTAAAAGATACAAAAATGACCCAAAAAGTTAAAGGGTCACTGAAAATTGCAAAAAATGTCCCAAAAAAGATGCAAAAATGCCACAAAAAGATGCAAAAATGTCACTGAAAGATTCAAAAATAACATTAAAAGATAAAAAATGGCACTAAAAGATCCAAAAATGACCCAAAAAGTTAGTGTCACTGAAAATTTCAAAAATGCCACAAAAAAGATGCAAAAATGTCACTGAAAGATGTAAAAATGACCCAAAAAGTGACAAAAATGTCACTAAAAGTTATAAAAGTCATTGAAAAGATGCAAAAATGCCACAAAAAGGTACAAAAATACCACAAAAAGATCCAAAGCAACACTAAAAGACACAAAAATGCCACAAAAATATGCAAAAATAAAATACAGATAGTGAAATATGTCAGTTTAAATGCTCTGCTCATAGAAAATGGGGCTTGGTTTCAACGTTGGTAAGTGTGACTTTAGAACGCCTTAGTTCACGCTTTTCAAAGTCATTTTTGTGTCATACATCTGTGTGCTGCAGTGACTGAGTGGAGACTAGAAGCTTCTCTGTTCACAGCCTTTACCTGCATGAGGCATTCAGGGAACATCTGTAAATTGTGTGTGAGACATCGAGGCAGTAGCATCCGGTCTGCACGGTGCAAAAGAACATTTTAAAGTGAAGCTGCACCAGGAGAACATACATTAAATACACTAGTAGTACTAAAGCAGTATTTTGCCTTAACTATGCACAACTTTACACCTCAAAAAACTTGAAATCTATGAGTTTTATACATATTCACTCCTACAGGGTTGTCATGAATGAGGAAAAGTAACTATAGAGACCAAAACTGCTTATTGCATGAGGCTCAAAACATGTTTATTCCTGATGTAAAGTTGGCATTTTAACATGGAGATCTAAAGGGGTTGAGTCACTTTTAGAGGCAGCCTCAAGTGGTCATCGGAGGAACTGCAGTTTTTGGCACGTCTGGGTTTGTTTCTAGCTCGCTTGATTAGCATGCTAAGAGCTGGGAATCTCTTTCATTTATTTGGCCACAAAACAAAGCATTGAGCAAATTTAAAGTGTGAAAAGTCAGAGGATCACCAGAGTTGTCAGAATGAATCTTTAGGGAGCATGAAAGCGTCCCGCCACACCTCGTAGTTCTGTCAAAAACCTCATGGATTTGCTGACCTTAAAGGCAGAAGATCACCAAAGTCAGCAGATTCATCCTCAGGGGATCACAAATGTCTCTGTGAAATTTCAGAGCAATCTGACCAATATTTGTTGAGATATTTCAGTTTGGACTAAAGAGTTTAACCATCCGCAGAGCCGCAGCTGTAAATGCAAGAGAACATCACACAACCAATTTAATTTGACTTTAAAATGTCCTGAAAAACAACATCAACAGCAGAGTTTCAAGTCTTTTCTCTTGGGCAGTTTTGCACCAAGCTTGGGTTTTACAAACTGCATTAAAATGAACTATTTAGTAAAAGAATCTATAGCACAATTACGACTCTTTTGAATTTTAATAGTTTAAAAGACACATCTCCCAGGAATAATTTGGGAATCTGTTTGTCCCTGGAACTGAAACTACGTCCCAGCCCAGCCGCTGACAGAAAACTCTGTGTTAGATAATCACAGTGCGTCTATTAAAGCCAAATGTGAGGAGATCAGTGGGATGATTCAAGGCCAAGCCCAGCTGAATATGTGAGGTTATTTTAGAAACGAGAGCACTCTTAACAGCAGAGAATAGACGATATTAAAACAGATGTCAGCAAATATCGGTGCTTTGAGCGCGATGTGGGCCAAATGCAAGACTTTCCTTGAACTGAGCTGAAAACTGAGACGGACATGGATTCATTTTTGTGTACCTTAATATCACATATCCCCCATTTAACTACCAGATATTAGGGCAGGAATGTCAAACTCATCGTAGTTCAGGGACAACATCCAGTCCAGTTTTATCACAAGTGGACCAGAGCAGTGAAATCACAGCATGATAACCTATAAATAAATAACCACAGCTCCTAACGGTTCCTTTGTTTTAGTGTAAAAAAAGTTCATATTTAAGGAATAATCTTTTTACAAAACATTGTGAACAACCTGACATTTCTTAAGAAAAAAATAAATAAAATTTCATCCACAATCATCCTCAGTTTATCATTTCCACATTACAACTTCCAGATCACAGAGAGTCTACAAAAGAAACACAACATTTAGTCACCTGGAACTGAACCACACAGGATTTTACTGCATGATCAAAATGACAAAAAAAACCAACACAAACAAGACAAAATATTGCAAAATGAGACGCAAAATGACAGAAGTGAGAAACAAAATGAAAAAAAATGAGACAAAGGAAATAAAAGAAAACCAAAGAAAGAGAGAATGAATGAGACAAAAAGTTACAAAGCGACAAGAAATGACAAAAACAAGACAAAAATTACATCAATGACACAAGCAAGACAAAGAAATGAAAAAAATCGAGAAAAAAAATAACCAAAAAATAGACTGAAAACACAAGTGCGACAAAAGGAAACACAAAACGACAAAAAACACAAGACAGACAATAAGTTAGTCAAAAAAGACAACCAAAACCAGACAAAAAATTACAAAAATGAGACACACAACGACAAAAAGAAGAACCAAAATGACAAAAAGTGAGACAACACGAAGCAAAACGGCGGTGGATCAGGTGGTAGAGCGGGTCGTCCAATGATCAAAGGGTCAGTGGTTCGATTCCCGCTCTCGCCTATTCATGTGCTGTGTGTCCTTGGACAAGACACTTTACCCGCCTCGCCTCCAGTGTTCTCACACTGGTGTATGAATGTGTGTGAATGTTGGTGGTGGTCGGACGGGGCGTAGGCGTGGATTGGCAGCCACGCTTCAGTCTGCCCCAGGGCAGCTGTGGCTACAAATGTAGCTTACCACCACCAGAGAGAGAATGTGTGAGCGAATGAATAATGGATTCATTGTAAAGCGCTTTGGGTGTCTTGAAAAGCGCTATATAAATGTAACCATTATTATCCCCCGCCTCCACGAAGTGGAAAAGGGGGGTATAGGTTTGGCGTCCGTCCGTCCGTGCGTCCGTCCGACATGAAGGGGACAGATTTTCTTGGAAACTATTACAGCGAGGATTATGAAATTTAGTGTGTAGCTTCACACCATGGACACCTTGATCAAGTTCGAAAATGAGACCTGTGCGATAATATTTAACAGAGTTATGGCCCTTGATCACTATTTTGGATATAGACTCATAGACATCACATGTGGCGGGGGATATTGATGACCATGTCGTCTTGTTATTATTATTATTAAAACAAAAAAGGAGACAATGAATGAGACAAAAAATTACAAAGTGACACAAGCCAGACAAAAATAGAGTAAAAACAAACAAACAAGACAAAAAGGAAACACAAACGACAAAAAACATGAGACAATAAGTCAGACAAAAAACTACTACGAAAAAGAGAAACAAAACGACAAAAACATGAGACGCGACAAAAGTCGGACAAAACACAAAAACAAGACATGACAAAATATTACACAAACAAGACGAAAAAAAGACAAGTGAACAAAGAACAATGTAGTATTTTACTTTATGGTCCAAATAACTTGTCATGGTCTAGAAATGATTTTAAATTTATAGTTTTACTAATTTACAATCTGCAGTTAATGTCTTCTCTGTAATTTTTCCACTTTGAGGGCCGGATTGGACCCTCTGGAGGACCACTTTTGGACCACGAGCCTCATGTTGGACACCCCTGTATTAGGGTGAAACATGAGGGAATATTATAAAAGTGTCTGTGCGATTACTCTGCAGGTCCTGGCTGCTTTTTCTCACACTTGTTCGGAGTCCAGAAACTGTTAGCAGAGAAGTGGAAAAGTGGAACGATGTTTGTCAGACGGATTAGCCGAACGTAAACAAGGAAAGTCGTGTGAGTGAGGAGCGATTCTGGCTGCCGGGTGAAATGTAAAGTTGACCAGACCAGTTAGAAGTGTGGCGCTCGGCGGGGTAAGTAAATCTCTCCGGCAGGCTCGCGGGGATTTTGACAGTGATCCAGGTAAGAAGATGCCAAACTATCAAAACACAGCGATACAAAGAGCTTTAAAACACGAGAAGAAAAGCGCTGTTCAGACTCCGGCTTCCTGACAGCTCATGGAAGAAATGACTCACCGCAAGCCGGGCTGTTTATCTGCACTTTTTTCCTAATTACGTGCTCTTTATTTTAAAATCCACCGCCTGAAGTAACAGGAGAAGAAACATATATATAAAAAGTAAGTAAATGTTGCTTCCTTCCCGTCATGTTCATGAAGGCCTGACGACCCCAGTACAGTCCCACGTTTCTCACAGCTTCCATCATCGCTCTTCTATCTTCGCCGCCGCTTTATTGCTCCCAGATGCTATAAAAGTCTGCAGCCCCGTTGACACCCAAGGTGACGATTAAAATCCCGCCACGGCTCCATTCTCTGTGACAGTCGGATCGTAAACACTCTGTTATCAGGCTTCATTCAGAGCTCCGCTGCTTTCACTTCTTCAGACATGCCACACATTTTCCTGCTGCTGTTTGACAAACGACAGGCCGCCGTTTGTTTATTGCGTTCACTCCAAAGCCGTGTGGACTGGCATGCGCTGCGTATGCCAGGGGTGTCCTACATGAGGCCCATGGTCCAAAAGTGGTCCTCCAGAGGGTCCAATCCGGCCCTCAGAGTGTAAAAATTACAGAGAAGACATTAACTGCAGATTGTAAATTAGTAAAACTATAAATTTAAAATCATTTCTAGATCATGACAAGTTTTTTGAGCATAAAGTAAAATACTAGATTGTTCGTTGTTCTCTTGTCTTTTTTCGTCTTGTTTTTGTTGTTTTGTCTGACTTTTGTCGTTTGTCTCTTTTTTTTGTCGTTTTGTTTTTCCTTCATGTCTCGCTTGTGTTTTTCTCTATTTTTTTGGTCATTTTGTTTCTCACTTGTTTTTTGTTCTCATTTGTGTCATTTATGTATATTTTTTGCCTTGTTTTTGTCACTTGGCCATTTTTTTGTTGCGTTGTAACTTTTTGACTAACTCTTTGTCACTCTTTTTGTTTTGTGTTGTCTCATTTTTTGTCGTTTTGTTTTTCCTTTATGTCTCGCTTGTGTTTTTCTCTATTGTCATTTTGTTTCTCACATTTGTTGTTTTTTTGTTCTCATTTGTGTCATTTATGTATTTTTTTTGCCTCGTTTTTGTCACTTGGCCATTTTTTTTGTTGCTTTGTAACTTTTTGACTAATTCTTTGTCACTTTTTGTTTTGTGTTGTCTCATGTTTTTGTCGTTTTGTTTTTCCTTTTTGTCTCTCTTGTGTTTTTCTCTATATTTTGGCATTTTGTTTATCACATTTGTTGTTTTTTGTTCTCATTTGTGTCATTTATGTATTTTTTTTGCCTCGTTTTTGTCACTTGGCCATTTTTGTTGTTGTAACTTTTTGCCTCATTCTTTGTCACTTCTTGTTTTGTGTCATTTGCCTCATTTTTTGTAATTTTGTTTCTTGATTTTGTGTCTCTGTAATATTTTGTCTAGTTTTTCTTGTTTTGTAGATTGTTCACTGGTCTTCTGTTGTTCTGTGTCTCATTTTTGTATTTTTTTTTGTGTTTGTTGTCTTTTTTGTCTGACTTGTTGTTTCATGTTTTTGCCATTTTGTGTTTCGTTTTTGTCTTGCTTGTGATATTTATGTAATTTTTTGTGTTGTTTTTGTCACTTGGCCATTTTTTTGTTACTTTATAACTTTTTGTCTCATTCTTTGTCACTTCTTGTTTCGTGTCGTGTCGTTTGTCTCATTTTTTGTCATTTTGTTTCTTGATTTTGTCATTTTGTGTCTCATTTCTGTAATATTTTGTCTAGTTTTTCTTGTTTTGTAGATTGTTCACTGTTCTTCAGCCATTTGTCTCATTTTTGTTTTTGTTTTATTTTTGTCTTTTATGTCTGACTTATTGTTTCATGTTTTTGCCATTTTGTGTTTCCTT
The DNA here is from genome assembly GCF_021347895.1 of Acanthochromis polyacanthus. Lineage (NCBI taxonomy): Eukaryota > Metazoa > Chordata > Actinopteri > Pomacentridae > Acanthochromis > Acanthochromis polyacanthus. Next base: position 1,910,510 of record NC_067128.1, on the reverse strand, counting down.
TTTGTCTTACTTGTGGTATTTATGTAATTTTTTGTCTTGTTTTTGTCATTTGGCCATTTTTTTTTGGTCATTTTGTAACCTTCTGTCTTAACCTTTGTCTCATTTTTTGTCAGTTTTTTTTTTTGTTTTTGTCATTTTGTCTCATTATTGTAATGTTTTGTCCTTTTTTGTCTAACTTTGGTCATTTTGCTCATACAGTAAAATCCTCTGTGGTTCAGCTCCAGGTGACTAAATGTTGTGTTCCTTTGTAGACACTCTGTGATCTGGAAGTTGTAATGTGGAAATGATAAACTGAGGATGAATGTTGATGAAACTGAACTTATTTTTCTTCATAAATGTCAGATTGTTCATAACGTCTTGTAAAAAGATAATTCCTTAAATGTGAACATCTTCGCACTAAACCAAAGGAAGCATTAGGAGTTGTGGTTATTTATAGGTTATTATTCTGTGGTTTTACTGCTCCGGCCTCCTTGTGATTAAATTGGACTGAATGTGAAGCTGGACTAAGATGACTTTGACGTCCTGATGTATGTGTTATGGAGGGTGTGTTTCTCTCCTCCGTATGTGGGAGTGTTTCTGTGCAGCTGCAGTGTACAGATGTGTGGGTGTGTGTCGGCTTTCTGTTTCCCGTCAGGCTCGGTGGAAGCTGCCGTGGGCTTATTGGATGTTGGTTCAGGCCTGCAGGGAGGGCAGCGCTCAGGCTTACTTAATCACAGCACAAATGCCTTTATTCATCTTCAGAACGGTGCAATTAATTTCAGCGCCAGTGTCAGAACCTTTGGGGAAATCTGACCTGTTATTGCCTCTCCGAGTCGTGCATGTTCTTCCTCTCAGCCGAGGCAGCAGGCAGGCGTTCAGAACTCATTTCGAGGCTTCCAGAGAACTTTCTTTGTGTCTGATTAAATTTAAAAAAACATCGAAACTGGAATGTTAGGAACACATTTGCAAAAAAATTCAAATTGAATCAATATTTAATGGATAAAGTTTCATTTTTCCGTTTTGTTTTTTAAGTAATTTGAACAAATCCTCTGAAAACACCAAATCAACACTTCTCTCAACATTTTTAACCTCCTTTCCCTCTTTGTGGCTTTAAGCGCTAAACTAATTCTCTCCCGCTGAAGGTGTTAATCTCTGTGAAGCATCTGCTGCCTTCTGGCTTTTTCATTATTTTTAAAAAATGTAATAAACTCTTGTTTGATTCTGAAAACAGGCTCTGAATATTCTAAAACCGACTGAGCACTTCTTGGCAAATTTCTCAAAATATGAAATTAGTTTTGGAATATTTTCTGTGGTGAATTCGCAAGTGAAATGTCTGTTAAACTATCAGAAACTTTGACTTTTTATCGGGTGTCGTTGTGACTTTGAGGACGAAAAGAGCATCTGCCTCCATAATATGACGCATTATGTACAAACCTCATAATTACCAACTACCAAGAATATATAAGAAATGTTTCCGACCAGAACGAGTCACTTTTACTTCAAAGGAACAAGAAAAATAGAAAAATATTCAGTCAAAGAAAAGGCAGCTGAGTGCAGCTCTGTATGATAATAACATAAAGAGAATTATTAAGTAGAAGAATGAAACTAACTGATTTAAAGTTAGGACAGCTTTCCAACAATTATTAGCTTTCTTTACAGCTTTAGGAAGGATCAGGAATGGAGCACATCTGAATCAGTCTCATTTCTTTAAAAAGTAGAGCTGCAACAAAATTAACGATCAGTTTCAACCGGTCCATTAATCAGCAGCTGTTTCTACAATCGATCAGTCAGTTTGAGCGACTTATTAAGAAGCCAAAACTTCGTAAATGTGAATATTTTCTGGTTTCTTTGCTGTTTTATGGCAGTAAACTGGATATTTTTGGAGAAAAGAAGACGTGAGGACGTTTCATGTTGGGCTTTGGGGAACATTCATCAACGCTTTTCACCATTTTCTGCTGTTTCATGTTTATTTTTTATGCTTATTTTTAACAATGGGACAGTTTATCAATGCACATTTGTACGTAAATACGAGAGATTGTAGCCGTCGTGGCAGATCGAAAATAAAGAAATTACAAATAATGTGAAGACAGAACTCCACAAAGACGTAGTAAAAAGGAAAAGAAGCGATGATGTGCAATAGAACATTTCTCTTTATCGCTGACACATTTCCCTGTTTGTGTTGCACATATAACATGACTGCACTTATCTCATTATCACAACCTCTCATGATCCTTTAACACTTTATAGACTCAACAACTAACGAGGAAATTAATTAACAGTGAAAATAATTGTTAGACGCTGCCCTGGTAGAAACTAGGAATATTATTTTTCACTGTTTCTTCTTCAGTTTGAGTCACACACATGTGAGTGAAGCACATAAACGAGTCACTTGTGTCATAAAATCAGCACAATGGTTGTTCCAGCATGAACTAGCAGCAATGCAGCTCACAGGACTGGAAAACATTTATCCTGCAGAGTATCCAACAGTAACGTATTAAACAGGAATAAATACATCTATGAGCTAAGCAGCATGTGACTGGAATATGTACGGATGCACACGTGTGTAACAAACAACATGAGTAGCCCTCAGAAGACCAGAAACTCCTCCTGGAACCAGCTAGGCCACCGTTCAGGCTTCAGACCCACCTTGAGGGTTTGAAGACGAAGCTAGAGAGATTACAGAGGAGAGAGGAGGAGGAGAGGAGGAGGAGGTGTGAATGATGGTTAGAGGGGAGGATGTGGGAGGAAACCAGGGCTGGAGGAACACATTGGTGTTGTGTGATTTGACTGTCTGTAGGTGGTTGTTGATCAGAGCTGCTATTAGATGGGTCATTCCAAATCATTTCAACCAGTGGTCCCCACCAGACCCTCTCAGATTTTGTTAAGTTTTTACATACATTTAGTACATTATATATGATGGGAAAATCCAAAATGTGAATGCTTTATTGTCATTAGTTTCAAAGTTATGGCCATTTGAAGTAGGTAGGGGGTACCCTATTATTGCAGCCAAAATTAAGACTTGAAATTTTCGACCATTTTCAGACTTCTATAACTTCTGAACAACAAAAGATAGAGATCTGAAATTTTCAGAACCATTTCACAGTGACCTATAGTCCTCAGAAATGTGAAAATATTTACTTTATATTTATAATTGCATGTTACAGAGAATGACAAAGTTGCGATTTTATCCATCACGAACTTCTAAACTGCTACATTTGGCCACCCATTACACAAAAACTAATCATCATATCCATTAGAGATTTTATGTGGTATCATTTGGCTATCCAAGGATTGGATCTGTGTAAAATGAAAGTGCTATGGTATGTAATGCGTGAAATATGAACAGCTAAAGATCAAAAATATCTGTCAGACCTTCGGATTCAGAGGTCATTATCAGCATGTGGGATAGGTGGTATCAAAGAATAAAAGACATGTGGAATTACAGGAATTTCCCTAAATTCTGACACCAAGCACAACTTGCTTCTATAAACCCTTCTATGTTTCATGTTCAAACTCACTACGAAGTTACATCTAAGGAGTCAATGAATCACTGGATAATCTTCACGTTGTCGTTTCTTATTAGAGTATAGCGTTACTTTTCAACCAACAGTTCAGTAAGAATGTCTGCTTTTACCTTTCTGACATGTTTCTGCCGTCTTCTTCAGAGCGTTGTCTGACGTGTCCTTTTATTAAATCACGTGACCGGTCTGACAGATCTGTCAGACCGGTCACACCCGCCGCCGTCCGATGGTCTCTGGAGGATGGAGTCCAGGTATTAGAGGGTGTAGCTCCTCGTCCTGGTTCATGGAGCAGCCTGCTTCCTGATCTCTACGGCCTCCTTAATCCATCGTTTGTGTTTGTTGGTCTCCGATGTTAAAATCCTCCCCTTATCCCAGTCCATGATGTGGTTATTTCTCTTGCAGTGATCGTGATGGCTGATTTTTTGTTTTCTTGATCGTCTTTTTCTTTTTATGTTTCTTTGAGTCGTCCAGTTGTTTCCTTTTCGCATTCTGCCTGGTGTTCTCTTCGTCTTGTGTTCTCCAATGTCTGTTTTCTCGCATGGTTTGCACAGGATTTCATAAATGATGTTACATTTATTGTTCGGTTGTAGTTTGTCTTTTAGATGGACTAGGCCACGTGATAAAAGCGACACGTTACCACACGACAGATGAAGCTCTGAGGAAGACTGCAGATGGTGTCGAAACATGTCAGCGAGGTAAAAACCAGACTTTCACACTGAATTGTCGGTTTAAAAGCAACGCTATACTATAATCAATGAATCAGTCATTTTTAAGAAGGTAGTTGCTCGAGGTACGGACCCGTAGCCTGTGGCCTACAGATACGGCACTTTCCATTTGCCAATCAGATACGCAAGATCTGGTCACGTGACTCCCGGTAGACGCTAGCGGTACGGACCCGTAGCATCGGTACTACAGGTATGGACCCTAAACCTGACCCTAACACTAACCCTAACCTTAACCTTTGCTTACCTTTCAACAGTTTGCAGTGGTTAGCAGCTTCTTGACTCGCGAGACTCGCGTACGGGTCCGTATCTGTCTGGCAAATGGAAAGTGCCGTATCCAGGCTACGTGTCTGGTCCGTATCTGTAGACACTACCTTATAAGAAAGAAATGTGAAAGTTCTCTGATTCCAGCTTCAAAATTGTGAATATTTTCTGGTTTCTCAGTTTTTCTGTGACAGTAAACTGAAACTCTTTAGACGTTTAGAGGACGTCATGCTGGGCTTTGGGAAACACTGATTAACGTTTTTTTTCCTGTTTTGTCGACCAATCAGCTGATTAGTTCATCAAGAAATCAACACTGAACATAACTATTATGTGCAGTCCTGTCACTGATTTAACAATACTTTAACTTCAATATATGATAATTGTCTTAGAAGTCACACTTTTATCTTTGGTAAAAGTGCATTTTTCTAAATCCTGAGAACCCTTATGCATACACACACACATATATATATATATATATATATATATATATATATATATATATATATATATACACACATGGACAAAATTGTTGGTACCCCTCAGTTAAAGAAGGAAAAACCCACAATTCTCACTGAAATCACTTGAAACTCACAAAAGTAACAATAAATAAAAATTTATTGAAAATTAAATAATCAAAAACAGCCATTACTTTTGAATTGTTGATTAACATAATTATTTAAAAAAACAAACTAATGAAACAGGCCTGGACAAAAATGATGGTACCTCTATAAAAGATTGAAAACTATTTGACCAGAGTGACATGATTAACTCAGGTGTGTCATTTAATTGACATCACAGGTGTTTCCAAACTCATAATCAGTCAGTCTGCCTATTTAAAGGGAGACAAGTAGTCACCCTGCTGTTTGGTGAAAAGGTGTGTACCACACTGAACATGGACAACAGAAAGCGAAGGAGAGAATTGTCCCAGGACATCCGAAAAAAATTATAGACAAACATCTTAAAGGTAAAGGCTATACGACCATCTCTAAACAGCTTGAAGTTCCTGTGACAACAGTGGCTCATATTATTCAGAAGTTCAAGACCCACGGGACAGTAGCCAACCTCCCTGGACGTGGCCGCAAGAGGAAAATTGATGACAAATTGAAGAGACGGATCGTTGGAATTGTATCCAAAGAGCCCAGAGCAACCTCCAAAGAAATTAAAGGTGAACTCCAAGGCCAAGGTACATCAGTGTCAGATCGCACCATTCGTCGTTGTTTGAGCCAAAGTGGACTTCATGGGAGACGACCAAGGAGGACACCACTGCTGAAAAAAACTCATAAAAAAGCCAGACTGGAATTTGCAAAAATGCATGTTGACAAGCCACAAAGCTTCTGGGAGAATGTCCTTTGGACAGATGAGACCAAACTGGAGCTTTTTGGTAAGGCACATCAACTCTATGTTCATAGACTCAAAAACCAAGCATACGAAGAAAAGAACACTGTCCCTACGGTGAAACATGGAGGAGGCTCAGTAATGTTTTGGGGCTGCTTTGCTGCATCTGGCACAGGGTGTCTTGAAAGTGTGCAAGGTACGATGAAATCTGAAGACTATCAAGGCATTCTGGAGAGAAATGTGCTGCCTAGTGTCAGAAAGCTTGGTCTCAGTCGCAGGTCATGGGTCTTCCAACAGGACAACGATCCAAAACACACAGCCAAAAACACCCAAGAATGGCTGAGAGAAAAGCGTTGGACTATTCTAAAGTGGCCTTCTATGAGCTGTGTGTGTGTGTGTGTGTGTGTGTGTGTGTGTGTGTGTGTGTGTGTGTGTGTGTGTGTGTGTGTGTGTGTGTGTGTGTGTGTGTGTGTGTGTGTGTGTGTGTGTGTGTGTGTGTGTGTGTGTGTGTGTGTGTGTGTGTGTGTGTGTGTGTGTGTGTGTACTTGAACCTCCTGAGTCCTGCTGCTGCCGTCAGACAAATCCAAACTACCAGCAGGGAGAAACATTTCCACTCGAATGCTTCACCTCCATCCTCAGGGGAGTAGAAGTGCACATGATGATGTAGAGATGTTAGTAAATACTGAAGACATGCACACAGCCGAGGATGACCGATGATAAACCAGAGCCATGTATGGCAATAAAATGATACTCTCTCAAGTATTTGTCTGTATTGGAAATGATAAATTGTCATAATTACGTTAAAGAAATTCATGGTTTCCTTCTTTTTAACTATAACTGGCTCCACACAAGTTGAAGAAACACACAACTGTAGTGGTTTGATTGGTTCAGCAGTCTTTGCGTCTTTTCATGACATTTTTGCATCTTTTAGTGTCATATTTGCATTTTGTGGCATTTCTGCATCTTTTAGTGTCATTTTTGCATTTTTGGCACATTTTTGTGTCTGTGACATTTTAGCATCTTTTACTTTTGCATCTTTTAGTGGCATTTTTTGTCACTTTTGCATCCTTTAATGAGTTTTTGGGTCTTTAGGTGACATTTTTGTATCTTTTCATGACATTTTTGCGTCTTTTAGTGACATATTTGCATTTTGTGGCATTTCTGCCTCTTTTAGTGTCATTTTTGTATCTTTTTGTGGCATTTTTGCATCTTTTAGTGCTATTTTTGCATTTTTGGGTCATTTTGTGTCTTTAAATGACATTTTTACATCTTTTAGTGGCCTTTCTTTGCGTCTTCACTGCAGCTACCAATAATAGCTATAAAAATACCGATACTACTAATAATAACAAACTAAATGACGCAATGCATGTGATTAACTCAAACATAAACCAGTGAATCTGCCAATAACTGACTTTTAACTGCGTTCCACATGTTTGTCGTTATTTCATTTGCTGCAGATCAAAACAGTGATTTTGTTGTTGTAGTAATAAATATAAATGATGTTTAAAATACACTCATTTCATATAAACATGCTCATCCTGCTGGCCAACACTGACTCACGCTGCAGTAAATGGATTTGTGGTCATGTCTGAGTATCATCTGGGCCTTTTTAAAACGCTGACGTTTTGATGTCTAACAAAGAACAAATGCGGCCGTAAAGCAAAGAGATGAAATGAGAAAATAAGAGCGGGAATAAACACAACCCAGCGGCTCTTTGTACGAGGATTTCAGTTATTTTAAGTGTGTGTCATCAAGCGCTCGCGCTGTCACAAAAACAAGGCCGGCTCCTTGACAAACAAACGTCTGATGTAAAAATGTCTCTGAGCGAAACACGGTCACTCTGAGCTCAACAACACTTTCTGAGCTCGTGTTGTTTAATATTTTTTCTGTGTTTGTGACGGCGTGGCCGAGCTGAGGAGCAGGTTGTGATCCGTGAGCCGCCGTGCTGCTGCTCAGGGCGAATCATGACGTGGATTGATTTAAACCTGAGAGGAACCAGATGCAGCTGCAGCAGCTCTGAAGAACCCGGAGAATTAGCAGGACCCAGCTTTCTGCCCATACGGCTTCAATAACTGCCAGAAAAACCAGTCCTCTTAATATTACAGTGCTTTATGAGGGTCGTATAAGGTCATTAAACATGGACCTGTTATTTATAGAACGTGATCTGCTGGTCTTTATCAGAGCTAATGGACATGAGGAGAGTTACTGATACGGTTTGTTCAGTGGAGGAGGAATATTTTACACGCATTCAGTTGTTTTATAGCTGTGATTTTTTTTTCTTTGTCTTTCTATTCAAACACAAGGATCTGGCAGCAGAACCTTTAGTGTCATTTCTACATGTTTTTGTGACATTTTTGCATCTGTTAGTTACTTTTGGCATCCTTTGGCGCATTTTTTGCATCTTTGTCATTTTTGCATCTTTTAGTGTCATTTTTGCATCTTTTAGTGCCATTTGTTTTGCATCTTTTAGCATCATTTTTACAACTTTGTCATTTTTGCATCCTTTAATTCCATTTTTGCATCTTTATTGTCATTTTTGCATCTTTTAGCATAATTTTTTACAACTTTTAGTGTCATCTTTGCATCTTTTAGTGACATTTGTGTGTCTTTGTGACATTCTGTGATTTTTTGTGACATTTTTGCATCTTTATTGTTATTTTTGCATCTTTTAGTGCCATTTTTTGCATCTTTATTGTCATTTTTGCATCTTTTAGCATAATTTTTTACAACTTTTAGTGTCATCTTTGCATCTTTTAGTGACATTTGTGTGTCTTTGTGACATTCAGTGTCTTTTTGTGACATTTTTGCATCTTTATTGTTATTTTTGCATCTTTTAGTGCCATTTTTTGCATCTTTATTGTCATTTTTGCATCTTTTAGCATAATTTTTTTTACAACTTTTAGTGTCATCTTTGCATCTTTTAGTGACATTTGTGTGTCTTTGTGACATTCAGTGTCTTTTTGTGACATTTTTGCTTCTTTATTGTTATTTTTGCATCTTTTAGTGTCTTTTTTTACGTTTTTCAGTGTCATTTTTTGCATCTTTTAGTATCATTTTTGCATCTTTAGTCATTTTTGAATCTCTTAGTGCCATTTTTTTTCATCTTTTAGCATCATTTTTACATCTTTTAGCATCATTTTTACATCTTTTAGTGTCATTTTTGCATCTTTAGTCATTTTTGAATCTCTTAGTGCCATTTTTTTGCATCTTTTAGCATCATTTTTACATCTTTTAGCATCATTTTTACATCTTTTAGTGTCATTTTTGCATCTTTAGTCATTTTTGAATCTCTTAGTGCCATTTTTTTTGCATCTTTTAGCATCATTTTTGCATCCTTTACTGTCATTTTTACATGTTTTTGTGGCATTCTTTGCGTCTTTTATTGGCATTTTTTGCATCTTTTAGCAACATTTTTTGTCTTTAAATGTCATTTTTCATCTTTGTGTCATTTTTGCATCTTTTCGTGACATTTTAGCATCTTTATTTTTACATCTCTTAGTTTCATCTTTACATCTTTTAGTGGCATGTTTGTGTCTTTGTTACATTTTGTGTCTTTTTGTGACATTTTTGCATCTTTATTGTTATTTTTGTTACTTTTAGTGCCATTTTCACATTTTTCAGTGTCATTTTTGCATCTTTTAGTCACATTTTTGTGTCTTGGAATGGCTTTGCTGATCTTCAGAGCTAATGAACTTGTTACTGATACAGTTTGTTCAGTGCAGAGGAGGAATATTTTAGATGCATTGTTGTTTTTGCTTTATCTTTCTGTTCAAACACGAGGATCTGGCAGCAGCACCGATTCTACAAGAACGTCTCACTTCTTTTTTTCTCTTTATCAAAGTGTGAAGCATCTGATCTTTCTTAACCTCTTTCAGCAGAAGCTTGTGGTGTTCGGATGCCAGCGTTTACGGTTTCTACGAGCTGCTCATGGACTACAGCTGAGGTCAGACAAATGCAGCTTCAGGAATAATTAGCAGCTTTTAAGCTGCAAATACATAAAATTTAAAGTTTGAAATGCAAATTCTGTTGTTGTTTTGTAATTACTAATAATATCTTCTGCCTTCTCTTCTATTTTTATTGAAAAAAGGCAAACATCCGTATTTATTTTACATGAAATATTGAGCACATGTGGGCACCATGTACAGGAAATGTCACGTTTAAAGAGTTTTAGCATGAATATGTTAAAGAGAACTGGATGCCAAGGATGGAGGTGACACACTTAAATGAAAACTGTTTGTTTGGTACATGAATCCATTAAGTTTCTGGTTTTTTTAGCTTCCATTTTTTGTGACTCACTGCAGATGTGCGTTGCAGTTTTCAGCATCCTGCTCCAGCTGTGGCTCCTGCATACACTACCGGTCAAAAGCTTTAGAACACCTTCATTTTTCCTTTTTTTTGTGGGAAAATGAGCATATTAATGTCTCATTGTTATCTGAAATGAAAGCATAGAACAAATAAACTAATTAAATAAAAAAAATCTATTTTGAATCCAGAACGTCTTCTAAACTTCTGAGCACCTTTGTCAGATATGACAGCTGAAAACACTCATTCTTTCTCCAGTGGTGTTACGATCCGACCTCCAGGGGTAGGCGGGATGTAACAGAAATAACCAGATGTTATTGGTTGAGGTGAAGGGATTTATTGCTTAGAAGGCTAAGAGTTTTCCCAAACTTATCTAAACCCTAAACAAAGCAACTAAACTCCCTAGCCAAACGGTCCGTGTACTTTACGGCCATCTGTTTTCCGGATTGATATGGGTAAACGAAAAACGGGAAACGAGCCGTGTCCCTTTTTCGTTTGGAAATCGAAAATCAAAAAACGGAAAACGAGCCTATATCTTGTCTTTTTATGGCATATTTGCGTATTTATGTACCATTTTTGTGTCTTAGTGACATTTTTGTGTCTTTTCGTGACCTTTTTGCATCTTTTACTGCAATTTTCGTGCATTTTAGTTTAATTCTTGTCTTTTTTTAGTGCCGTTTTTATGTGTTCTGAGTGCCATTTGTGTCTTTTAGTGACATTTTTGTGTCTTTCAGTGGCATTTTTGTGTCTTTCAGTGTCATTTTTGTGTCTTTTTATGGCATACTTGTGTGTTTATGTGACATTTTTGTATCTTAGTGCCATTTTTGTGCATTTTAGTTTAATTTTTGTGTTTTTTTAGTGCCATTGTTTCATCTTTTAGTGTAATTTTCGTACATTTTAGTTTAGTTTTTGCGTCTTTTTGTGACATTTTCGTGTCTCTTAGTGGGATTTTTCTGTCTTTTAGTGTCCTTTTTGCAGCTTTTAGTGCAATTTTTGTGCATTTTAGTTTAATTTTTGTGTCTTTTAGTGGCATTTTTGCATATTTCAACACCCTAGGCTCTTTGTCGTGTTCCTCGAACCATGTTTTTTGCGTCACATTGTACTCTTGCTGTCAGGATACAGCTTTTCTCAGTAACATCTGCATAAATGCTCAGTATTGCGCTTTAAGGACAGCATTAATGTGATTCTCTCCAGCTGTCAGTGGCTCATCGCTGTGGTTTAGGTTTGAAACGTGTTTTATTCCTCTGAGTTCAGCTGCTCTCATGTTTCCCTACTGCTCGTATTTTTTTTTTACATCCTCCTAACTGTGTTTAAATGAAAAAAAAAATACTGTTATTGAATTTGTGACTCCTACACTGCAGACACACCACGGTGGAGACGGACTGTTGATCTGTCTGAGCATCCCAGCAGCATCCATCCCCGACTCTATCTGTACGTATGATCTGAAAAAGAAACGTGTTGAACTTTCCATTTCTGCTGTCTTTTCTTGCCTCCTGGCTCTCCAGTGAGTGTTTCAGGAGACCGTGACCACAGTCAGCTACCGTGTATTTCTACCCTCCACTCCTGATGTCGTTCCTTTAAAAACAGAAAAGAAACGATAAATACTTCAGTGCTGGTCCACAGAAGCAGACAGTAGAGCAGTGTTGAGAAGTGAAAATGTGTAAGGAGACCTGCATTTTAAAAGTAAGTCTTTTTAAAAAGGTCTGCTTCAGGACGAATGCCATGAAGGTGAAACTTGTACACACCCACAGTCCAACCTGTGACTGCAGATTTTTCCCTGTTTCTGTCTTGATTGACTTTTTTTTTCATCTTTTAATGGCATTTTTGCATCTTTTAGTGTCGTTTTTTTGCATATTTTCTTGACGTTTCTGCTTCTTTGTGTCATTTTTGCATCTTTTAGTGACATTTTTCTAACTTTTAGTGTCATTTTTGTTTATTTTTGTGTTATTTTTGCAACTTGTGGCAGTTTTGCATCTTTTAGTGATAATTTTTGCATCTTTTAGTGTCATTTTCGGGCCTTTTATTGACATTCCTGAAACTTTTAGTGACATTTCTGCTTCTTTTTGTGTCATTTTTGCATCTTTTTGTGATATTTTTTGCATCTTATGACATCTTTGTATCTTTTTTGAACATTTTCCATCTTTTTGTGATGTTTTTGTAACTTTTTAGGTCATTTTTATCTTTTATTGTCATTTTTGCATCTTTTTATTTTTGCAACTTCTTGTGGCAGTTTTGCATCTTTTAGTGACAATTTTTGCATCTTTTAATGCCATTTTCAAATCTTTTATTGACATTTTTGCCATTTTTAGTAACATTTCTGCTTCTTTTTGTCATTTTTGTATCTTTTAGTGTCATTTTTGCATCTTTCTGTGATACTT